>NC_048302.1:1710091-1729101 GCF_013100865.1 Trachemys scripta elegans
CAGATTCCTGGTTATTCACCAGCCACTTTACTCCAGTCCATAGCACAAAGCCCCATAAACCCAGTAGAATCTGGCCAAGAGACTATTCACCTCAAATTGGCATCTGCTACACTCCCCTTCCCCCCACCCCCCCATTCCCAGGCTGCGCTGCCACCCCTTCCCCTCCTGGCAGAGCCCACCCCGGCTTGGGAGCCTCCTCCTCCTCATCCGCAGGGAGCCGGGCAACCAGCCAACGCTGCAGCCCCGGAGCTAGCGAGCTGGGCTGGGGATGCAGGGGGGCAGTGCGGAGCCCAGAGCCAGCCGGCAGCCACACGCAAAACCCGGCTCTAGACTCCGAGTCCAGAGCCCAGTGCTGGCTGCCTGGAAACTGGAAAGGTGCTGCTTTTGGAAAATGTGCACAGAGGGGAGCGGCCACTCCCCACAGCTACGCTACTGGGCCAGAGGGGGACGCTCCGGGGCGGGGACGGGGGGTGGCGGCAGGGGCCGGTGCCCGCTCCAGGCAGGGCCAGGGGAGAAACCCAGCTCCAGATATTGGTGGAGCACAGCCCCCAGCCTTGAATATTCCTGGTGCTCAGGCACCAAGAGCCCATATAACCTGCCGCCCCTGTATTCATAAGCATATTTCCATATGGAGTGCAACATCACAGTGAATGTACCATAACTGTGTATTTTCAGGTGTTCAGAAGTTTGAATTTGCTGAACTTGGTGTTCTGGAAGGACATGCGATATTGCCAGGCAACCAGATCTCTGTGGTAATGAAGTGTTTTTTTGTTAACGTATTTCCTAGGGTATTTAAAAAAAAAAAACAAATGGAAGGAGAAATGTTGTTGGTAAGAGTTAGTAGAGTCGCAAAGAGACTGACACCTATCACTTTAAGTGCCTAAGCCCAAGAATCAGATCCCACTGGGATACACAAACTCCCACTCGGCTGCCTCTGAACCCTGTAGGTGCATATACTTGCTCAGAGCCCAACTTTCCACCCTAAAAGTTCCATAGGTGCCTATGATTCTGCCTCCAGGCAGGCACTGCAGCCCCACACCGGGCTTCTGGGTGGCTGTCTCCTGCCCCGACCTGTTGCAATGCACAAAGCAGGGGAGGATAGGTGCAGCAGAACCTACCTTGCCTGTGGGACCTCATCTGATAGTGCTACCCTGGCACTCATCCCCACTCAGCACAGGAGGGCTGACTGTAGGCCACTGATAGATGTTGGGGCACTCAGCACTTGCATTAAAAGCAGCCGGGGGCCAAAGGGCAGCACAAAGGGAGGGGCAGAAAAAAAAAAAAAAAGATCCTTCCAGTGAGCAGATGGACTATCCAACTGTCGGGATATTTGATCGGGGTGGGCATGGGTTAGTGGTGCAGGGGGGTAGGTAGTCATTCAACTAAAGGGTGCCAGGTGAAGATGAGAATAAAACAAACAGATTTGGCTAAGCTGAAAAGTGCAAATTGTGGAACATGCACATGAAACCCTCTTTTGGGAACGACACCTTCACTTTCCACTAGAGGTTCACAACATCTGTGTAAAATGACAAGAGAAATTTCCCTGAGCTGATGTCTCTAAAGCATCTTCTAAAATCATCAATACATTTATTATGATCTTACTGTAATATCTATGCTGCAAGTAATTACTCAATCCTTTTTTAGGTAAAACTGTACAAAATGATGTCATAATCTTATTTCACTTTAACTTGGGGGGCACAATTGGGGTTACATATTTTAAAAACAGCTCCACAGGTGACCCTGGCAACTACAGGCCAGTGAGCCTCACTTCAGTACCGGGCAAATTGGTTGAAACTATCGTAAAGATCAAAATTGTCAGACACCTAGATGAACATAATTTGTTGGGAAATAGTCGACATGGTTTTTGTAAAGGGAAATCATGCTTCACCAATCTATTAGAATTCTTTGAGCACACGAAGCAGGGGGATACAGTGGATATAGTGTATTTAGATTTTCAGAAAGCCTTTGACAAAGTCCCTCACCAAAGGCTCTTAAGCAAAGTAAGCTGTCATGGGATAAGAGGGAAGGTCCTCTCATGGATTGGTAACTGGTTAAAAGTTAGGAAACAAAGCATAGGAATAAATGGCCAGTTTTCAGAATGGAGAGAGGAAAATAGTTGTGCCCCCCAAGGATCTGTACTGGGACCAATCCTATTCAACATATTCATAAATGATCTGGAAAAAGGGGTAAACAGTGAGGTGGCAAAATTTGCAGATGATACAAAACTACTCAAGATAGTTAAGTCCCAGGCAGACTGTGAAGACCTACAAAAGGATCTCACAAAACTGGGTGACTGGGCAACAAAATGGCAGATGAAATTTAATGTTGATAAATGCAAAGTAATGCACATTGGAAAGCATAATCCCAACTATACATATCAAATGATGGGGTTTAAATTAGCTGTTACCACTCAAGAAAGAGATCTCAGAGTCATTGTGGATAGTTCTCTGAAAACATCCACTCAATGTGCAGCGCAGTCAAAAAAGCAAACAGAATGCTGGGAATAATTAAAAAAGGGATAGATAATAGGACAGAAAATATCATCTTGCCTCTATATAAATCCATGGTATGCCCACACCTTGAATACTGTGCAGATGTGGTCGCCCCATCTCAAAAAAGATATATTGGCAGGACTGTCCCTACCATTTCTGGTGCCCTACACAGCCCGAGTACATGCCCCCCCTCTGCATGGGTAGGAGGGCTGCGAGGCCATGGGGGCAGGAGCAGGGCAGGGAGGGTGGGAGGCTCACTTAAGAAAGGGGGTCAGGCGGGAGGCTGCGAATGGTGTGGTTCTGGGCAACTGCCCCAGGCCCTAGGGCTTTGTCAAGCTGGGCCTTAAAAATATCTAAGGATGAAGATTCCACCACCTCCTTAGGTAACCCATTCCAGTGCTTCACCACCCTCCTAGTGAAATAGTGTTTCCTAATTTCCAACCTAGACCTCCCCCACTGCAACTTGAGACCATTACTCCTTGTTCTGTCATCTGCCACCACTCATCTTCCTTCAGAGAAAGAGAGAATGTGTGTGGGAAGGGTTGGGGAGGGTTAGGAGAATAAACACCTGGAAGAAGAAATAAGAGATTTATTTCCAAATAGGGACTTGTCACTTGCTGCTTCAGTGATTGCTAAAATGTAGTGACATCACCTACCTAGGTAAGTAGAAAATAAACATTAATGAGAGACTGAGACTAGTTCACTTTGTTTCCTTCTTTGGACTTAGTGCCACTTAGCAGGTAATAGCCTGTGGCATTTGCACATCTCTGCTCTTTTGGCTGATGTCTGGCTCCTTTGCCTTGCTCAGCTGTGAGACTCCTCCTGCTGCTCAGGGGTGCTGGAACGGGGGCGAGGGAAGGCAGGTCACTTTTAAAAGAGTGGGGGCTTTTTGAAAACTTGCCTCTCCCCCCAACAGAAGTTGGTCCAATAAAAGATAGATTAGCTCACGCACCTTCATGAGTGGTGGGTATAATAGGCCAGGAGCGACCACGTTAGCTCTCTGAAAGGACAAAGTCATATAGAACTCACACATTCCTATCTGAAACAAGGAATGATTGAAATCACAATTACTGGATTCCTCTGGATGAAATGTACTGTGTGAATACTGATAGTTGTTCAGGGATGGCCACTTGAAAAGAGGCAATGAGTCTCCTGTAACTTACCCTGAGCTACAGTGTAACCGTCTCCCTTCTTCCCTGCAGAGAAAAGGCAAATTTCAGTGAATGCAGCTCCCAAGGTAGGAACCAACTCCGATCTGTGTCCACAGCTCAGAAACAGGGCCCCTGGCCCAGCACAGTCCCCTGGCGCTCAGTAATGGACTCAAGTTCCCCGGCGCTCATCACTGGCAGGAGAGAAAGACACAATGAGACAGAGTTTCCAAAGAACTCAGCCCACTGGGTGCTGAGCTCTTTGGAAAAAATCTAGCCTCATATAAACGTAACCTGTATCCAGTTTCTGGGTCTGGCCCTCCAGCACCTCCCATGGGGTGTCACTAGCTCAGTCCCGCAGTGGGGGAGTTACACCATACTGACACTGGCTCCTGTATTGCTGTTGTCCTTAGCGGTATGTGCAGGGCCCGGCAAGTCCAGGGAATCCCCCCCATCCCAGGCTCTTTACCTGGGCATTTCTTTTTCCAAACGACTACTCCGATTATAACACCAATCAGGACAACTGCAGTGATAACTCCAGCCACAATGGGAATCAGATTGTTATTTGGTGCTGAAATGAAATGGAGAGAATGATCAATGGGGAAAAAATCCCCCTCCCCCCCCCACTTAAACCCTCTTTCATCCCACTGCACGGATCAATCAGTCGGCTCCCCAGATAAGGGCTGAGTCTTGCAACCCTCCACCCCTTCCAATGAGCTCCATGCACGGCATTGCACCCCACCATAGAAAGTCCTGAACACAGCCTCTACCACTTCAGTGTCTATCAGGAATGGTCTAGACAGTATTTGGTCCTGCCATGAGGTCTCTCGAGGTCCCTTCCAGCCTAGAATCTATGAATTCATAATAAATATGTAGCACTTAAAATAGAAGACTTTTATAACATTAATCAATCGTCATACACCTCTGTGTGGGGGAGGATGGATGTCAGTATCATCCCTAAATTGAAGGGGAAGGTGAGTCAGTGCAAGAGCCAAGGACAGAACCCAGGAGTCCTGGCTCCCAGCCCCTAACCCCCCTTGACCACGCTGACTTTCATGACTAATGGAACACAATCCCATTGTGGGAGTCTGGTGACAAACTGGAAACTGACCTCAAAGCTCTGGATTTCCCAGCCATGAATGGAGTTACAGACACAATGCATGTTTTTTGAGGGGGCAGGAAGTGAAGAGGGGACGATAGAGATATTTTAATACTGTTCTTGGTTTATATAAACCTGTTAAACCCCGAGTTCTCTATACGCATTAGTGAAACTGAATTATCTTATCCTGTTGTCTGAAAGAGGCACATAATACAGCAAAAAGAAAAATATTTCTAAGAGAATAAGGAAATGTGGTTTATGAGACAAAAGTTGGCAGGGGACGTGGTAGCAACATTATGATGTGAAACTATCTTTTGACTAGATTTCCAGTGCAGGCTGCCCTTTTAGAAATTGTTTGCACTTCCAAATGCTGCATTTTTCCACATCCCAATTAACCAAGCAAAAAGATGGGTGGAAGGCAGCTCCATGTGTAAAAAATTCTTCCTTGACTTTCTTGTGCTAGGGGCATAGGAGACTCTCCCCACTGATGCAGGGCTCCAATCTGCCTCCTCGCTCCATTCCAAGGCCATACCCTCTCTTCCAGCATCTCTGCACACAGAAACAAGCTGCTCCCAACATTAAACATCTCTCTCTGGCCACATGGACAAGAATGAAGGACCCATAGAGCCATATTTCTGAGAACCTGCTGGATCATATGACTGGAAGGGACCTCGAGAGGTCATCTAGTCCCGTCCCTTGCACTCATGGCAGGACCACGAGTGCATGAAGTTGAGACCGGGCTGAAAGCTGAAGCAAGACCAATTCTGTCTGGAAATAAGGGGCAGATTTGAGCTTTCCCTGGGATGTGATAAATTCTTCATTTCTTGGAGACTTTACATCTGGAATGGGCATCTCTTTCTGAAGGGTCAGATCTAGTTTGCCCACAGATGACCAGACTGGATGCTGGGGTCCCTGATGTGATTCCCCCCTGCCCTGGGCTATGCAGGAGCTCAGATCAGATGATTAGAATGGTCCCTTCAGGCCTTAATGCCTCATTGTTAATCTTCTCCCTTCAGAGACAGCGTATTGCTGAGATGTATCCAACAGCCCCAGAGGCAGAAAACTGGAGAGCAAGACATGAGCCCCAGGCACTGCAGGCCCCAACTCTAGCACAAGAACTTGACTGCAGAGGGACAGGGTCAAAGAGGACAGGGCCTCACAGACCCTCAGGAAATTCCAGCTTCAGCCTATTAATCAGAATGAGAATTTTTCAGGGGTTGAGTTTAATGGATTCCCCCTCTCCCACTAGGAAAACAGACAAACACACAAACTCCTTACCCCAGGAGACAGAGAGTGGCTCTAACAGGCTTTCATGCTCCACGTGACATGAATAATGGGCGTTGATCTTGGGATCAATCTCCATTGTCAACCAGGTCTGGTAGGTCCCATCCCCACTGGGTAGGATGCCTTCAGAGTAGGTCTCTTGCTGTCTGCTCTCCCCATTTTTCAGCCAGGTCACGGTGATGTCCCGGGGGTAGAACCCACTGACCTTACAAGAGAGGGTGCTGAGGCCATCATGAGATGACCTGTAACTCACTCTAGCAGTTGGGCACACTGGGAAAAAGATGAAATTGAAGTTAGCTGTTTTCAAGCTCTAATCCAGGCAGTCTTTGCTGGAGTTTTGCAGCATGAAATTCTGAGACCCCAGCAGTGGGAGAGGATGAGAGTCCATGAGACGGAATCCCTCTGATGAGAGAGAACCACCATGTTAGAGGATTTCTGTGCCAAATTCACAGCATCAGCAATGGTGAACCCCAAATCCAGGTCCCTGACCAGATTCTATGAGTGTGGTAACCAGAAGCTTCTGCTCCCAGCCACAGTGACACAAGTACCTTGAAAGGCTTCACTAAGCTCCAGATACAGGTGTCAATCATTTCCTACGTTTGTGCCCATCTCCTCTCAGTCCCTGGATTTGAAAGAGAGAAGAATCTTGCCCTGGCCAGGGAGCAAAAAATGAACTAGATAAACTGACCAATTAGAAATGGAAAGAACCATTAAACAAAAAAATGACACATGGCTGTAAACTGGCCCTCAAACTAGCTAATATTAATTGGCTAATTTCTTGTAGGTTGTTAACAACAATATTTACCCAATATTATGGATTTCAAAAGGATTTACACATGTGGAAAAATCAGTTTCCCAGCCTCTTGGCACTGAAATACACATTACACTGCTGTGTATAGCTTTTTCTTGTTGGCATTTGTAAAGATGGCCAAGAACAAGATCATGTTCTGCTGAGGTTTGTGAGAGAAATAAGCAACTAGTACACCTCTACCTCGATATAACGCTGTCCTCGGGAGCCAAAAAAATCTTACCACATTATAGGTGAAACCGTGTTATTTCGGACTTGCTTTGATCCACCAGAGTGCGCCCCCCCCTCCCGGAGCGCTGCTTTACCGTGTTATATTCGAATTCGCATTATATCAGGGTAGAGATGTATAAGTGTTGCAAAAAACTGGGTACAAAATTAAAGTAACCTTGAACAGCAAGAGCAAACAGTTTGGGAAGGGAAAGATTAGGGTGTGTAATGATGCTAACTAATTTGGGAAATTGGTAACAGACAAGGTACATACATGGGAAATAGTGAGTTAACATTTTGAAGCAGATTATGCTGCAACTAATCAGTTCTGAATCAGTATGGTAAAGCATTTAACCTCTTCCCTTCTATGTTTGTGCTGATTAATCTTTAACTAAAAAGCTTTGGTAATAAATGTGACTGAGTGATTATCTGATGTCTTATTGATAAAAGAATCAAGTAATAAGTATGAAAGTGTTGCAGCAAAGGTAGGTCTTGAGGGGGGAAAACTTTGAGGACAAGGGTAACATTCTTCCAGGTTAGTATGGCGAGAGCAATTCCACATGTAGGGGATGGCATGGAAGGAAGCACATAAATGACTGTGGAAGAAGTTTGGACAAAGAGGCAACAATAACAAAGCTACTGTCATTGGCAGAACACAGGGGATGGGGGTAAGACACTAAATATGATGGTATAGCGACAAAGAGTCCTGTGGCACCTTATAGACTAACAGACGTGTTGGAGCATGAGCTTTTGTGGGTGAATACCCACTTCGTCAGACGCATGGGTATTCACCCACGAAAGCTTATGGTCCAATACTTCTGTTAGTCTATAAGGTGCCACAGGACTCTTTGTCGCTTTTTACAGATCCAGACTAACACGGCTACCCCCCTGATATATGATGGTATAGACGGTGAATGAGGAAGAATTACATGGTGAATGAAGCTGGTGTCCATAGAAGTGGTGGCACTTCCTTAATTAAACAAAGTGCTCTAAAATGCACATGCACAGGCAGATTGCCTTGATAATTACTGTGTTACATCAGGGGAAGAGATAGAATTTGTGCTGTAAATTTGGGCTCATTAGGTCAGCTTCTCTACAGTGAGCTGCTTTTAACATTTTCAATTTCTTATCTTTTTTCCCCAGCAGAGCTAGGGAGGGGAGAGGGGTTGTTTCCCCACCCATCCCTGGTGTAAGGTTAGCTGAACTCCCTACTCCATTTTGGAACTGGGGCTGGGAAATAGAGATGTAACTTGTAGTGACTTCCTAGGTGGGGCTTGTCCCCCAGCCTTACCTTTCCTCTGTAGAGTCTCCTTCCCATACTCTAGAGAACTCCTTAGCCAGGAAATACATTCCTCTTCCAGGTAGTGTTTCCACCACTGGTTGTCAAATACTTCAGCATCCCATCTCCTCTTGGTGATCTGAGCCCCAATATCTGCTGCTACCCAAGTCATGGTCTCCTTATCGAAGGTAAGAAAGTCTCGTCCGTCATAGGAATCCTGGTAAAACCCCCAAGTGGTGTTGTCTTCCCGGAGATCACAGCCATATTTCATCTGGATAATGTGAAACCCTGAAACACAGCTGAGGGTCAGCAGCAGCCTCTCTCTGAAAATCTCACCAAGACCCCACTGCAGATAGCCCAGTAGTTCTTCTCCTTGCTACTGGACCCTCCCTCCCCTGAGAAATGGGGTTCCCACTTATGCCGTTGGGTCCTACACCCTCCCAGGCTCAGCATGTGTATGGCTTTCTACTTTCGAGGAGGACACGCCTGACCCCTTCCGAACACCTTCTCTTCTCCGCATCTAGCCATTGATCAGCCACAACTCATCGGCAGCCTTTGTGGCCCTTGTCCCTATCCAGGACATCTATAGAGCCGCTCAACTCTCGGCTGGGGCGCAGGAATGGAGGCTTGCGTCTTAGGCTTTTCCTTGGGCAGGACATAGAGCCCGAGGGTTTGTAGGGTAGTACGTGAGTCCTTCATGCCATGGAGCCTCACATCTGTTTGTTCTGCGAACGGGTCCTTGCCGTCAAAGGGAAGATCCTGCATCACAGACTGCGCCTCCGCGGAGAGCCCGGACAGCAGTAGCCACGATGCCCTGCGCATGGACACGGCCTTTGCAGCGGCGGCGCCCTCCTCCACCAGTGCCTTAAAATCCTTCCTTTCGCGCTCCAGGAGGGAGGGCTCGTATTTCGGCAGTGACCCCCACAAGTTAAACTCATAACGACTGAGGAGGGCTTGGTGGTTGGCCACCCGGAGCTGGAAGTTGGCAGACGAATAAAGCTTCCTGCCAAACGAGTCCAGTCTTTTAGAGTCTTTATTTTTGGGTGTGGGTCCTGGTTGACCCTGTCTTTCCATATGATTTACGGACTCCACCACTAGGGAGTTGGGGGCCGGGTAGGTATAAAAGGTATTTGTGCCCTTTCATGGGTATGAAGTATTTGCGCTCTGCCTGGCGAAAAAGAAATGGGGGCGAGGGAGGCCAGCGTTCGCCAGAGGGCATTGGAGATGTTAGCCACCCCTTCGTGCAGTGGGAGGGCCACTCTGCCCAGTACCGAGGACGAGAGCATGTTAGACGGCGAGTCTGAGGGTCCCTCCATCTTCTCAGCTGGAGACTGGATGCTACTCGCTTTAGTAGCTCCTGATGAGCCCTGAAGGCCTCGTGAGGGGGGTGGGGCTGCAATGTTGTCATCCGGTGTGGGGGAGGGGGCCAGTACGGGGCTCCGCACGTCGGCTGGTGCCATGGGATCCACCCCTTGGTCGGACTCCTCGTGCGGTGCCGAGGACCCATGATCCGCCGATCTATCCCTCGGAAGTCTGGATAGTGTGGCTGAAGGAGCCTCCGATGCCCCCGCCACCGACCAAGGGCCTGGCTGGGCGTGTACGGGAAGCCAGGAGGTCCACTGGCACCACTGGCCTTGCCATGAGGGCCCGTGCCATTGACTCTGCTGCAGCACCGGCGGCACCAGCTGGTTGGGTTGGCCCAGCTGAGTCGTAGGGTGCCGCGTGGAGGTCGAGGTCGGGGTTACCAATGACCTATCGGTGCAGTGGGAGCGGTACGAGCGGTGGTACCAAGAGCGATGTCTGCCACGGGACCAGGACTCCGACGTCAACGAATGGTGCCGCCTCAAGCTGCTACTTCTTGAGACACTTCGATGCCTTGATGGAGCTGGCGGCCCCCGCTGGGAGCCGTGGGCACGGTGCCTCGAGGCGAGAGAGCTGGAGCATGACCAGCAACAGCACCCATGGCGGGAGCAGCTTTGGTAGCTCCGCCAAGAATGGGAGCATCTACGGCATCTGCGCCTGTCCTGCCGATACTCTGTACTCGGCGTGGAGGGGTGCCTGGAACTCCACTCCGACGGCACAGGACCAGACAACCTGTTAGGCGACGAAAGCAGGGCTGTCCGGGGGGCGAGGAGGGGGGCGGGAGAGGGAAGTGGGGCAATTTGCCCCAGGCCCCGCAGGGGCCCCCAGGAGAGTTTTTTGGAGCCCCTGGAGTGGGGTCCTTCACTCGCTCTGGGGGCCCTGGAAAACTCTTGTGGGGCCCGGGCCCCCGGAGCTTCTTCCGCTCCAGGTCTTCGGCAGTAATTCAGGGGGCCCCCTCCGCCAACAACCCCAGGCCCCCTGAATCCTCTGGGCGGCCCTGGACGAAAGCGGAGGCTGGAGGCTGTGTCCTGATAGGACACTGAGCAGCGAGTGGGCCTGAGAGCGATCCCCTGACCGGGATCTGCGGCGGGTCGGTGTCGGTTGGTGGGGGCCCAGCGGCAGCTTGCCCGTAGAGTGGGATCCAGGTGCCGGCAGTGCCCCAGGCACCTGCAGAGTCATAATGTTTTTGGCAGCCTGCAGAGCCTCCGGCATCGAAGGCATGCAGACGTCCGGAGAGGCCTGAGTCGACGCAACCGGGCTGCTCCGCTCAACCTGAGTCGGAGATCTGGAGCCTGGGGGAGGAACTGGGGCTGCCCGACGTAGGTCTAGCCTCACCCCTTGCTTTCTCTCGACGCCTCTGAGAGGACGGGGCCTTTCTCTGCTTCTTGGATGGGGAGCGGTGCCAGCCACCAGAAGGTGCTGGGAGATCGCTGCGCACCGAAGATGACGTACCCAGTGCCGATTCCGCTCGGCACATCGGGGTTGAGGCCAGTGCCGACTCCATGAGAAGGGCCCGAAGTCTAATCTCTCTCTCTTTTTTAGTTCTGGGTTTAAAGGACCTGCAGATCTTACAGCAGTCGCTGATGTGAGATTCACCCAAGCAGCGGAGACAGTCAGGCATGCAGGTCACTTCTAGGCATCGAACGCCTGCAAGACTCGCACAATTTAAACCCTGCGGCCTGGGGCATGCCCCGGCCTGAAGACTGACTAACTAACTAACTAAGCTGAAACTTTATTGAACTAACAAAGGCAGGTACTACTAACAACGAAACGAGTTCTGGGATGAGCTGCAGCAAAGCTGGAGCAAGTAGTTCCGATGCACCATCACTGGCGGCAAGAAGGAACTGAGGGTGGAGGGAGTGCGCGGCTCCCCTTATAGCGTGCTATACAGGCGCCACTCCAGGGGTTGCAGCAGTGCTCCCACTACGGGTACTGCTGAGGTGATGGCGTAGTTGGAAGAAAAAGTATGTACTGGTGCCCAGGTCACTGCTCTGCAAATGTCCTGGATTGGGCCTGGGCCACAAACATCCCTGAGGAAGCTTGTACTCTCATAAAATGGATCATCAGGAAGGCAGGTGGTGGGATACCTGCCTACTTGTACCACATGTGAATGCACAACATGATCCAGGATGAAATTATCTGAGCCTTTCATCCTATCAGCTACTGTCACAAAGAGTTGAGTGGATTTACGGATCGACTTAGTCCTTTCTATATAGAATACTAGGGCGCACCTAATATCCAGAGTGTGGAGACGCCATTCCTACCTATTCTTAAATGGATTTGGGAAGAAAATGGGCAGGAAAATACCTTGATTACTATGAACTGCAAGACTACCTTTGGGAGGAACCCCGGGTGGGGACGACGTTGTACTTTGTCCTTAAAGAACACTGGACAGGGGAGTCACATCATATGCGGATTCAACTTACATGATTTTAACTATACATGCTCGGCAAAAAAAAGAAGAAAAATAACAATTTAAATATTGTACCTGTAGTGCGGGCAATTCAGCCCGACATTCCACTCAATGAGTGTTTGGCTATACGCGATTTTCGCCTTACGCATTGACTTCAGAACCTAATCCCCGCGTAAAGTGTGACTCCACTGTATACGGAGGTTTTGACATAAGAGCTCTAATCTCCAAGACCCTCCTGACTGAGGTAATTGCTACCAGAAAGGCGACCTTCCAGGAATGGTACAACAGAAGGCACAATGCTAGCTGCTCAAAGGGAGCCCCTATGAGCTTTGACAGGACCAGGTTTAAGTCCCTCAGGGGGATGGGTTCCTGGATTTGCAGGTATAGCCTGTGACGGGTTGGATCACAGAGATCCCAGTGGGACTGTCACCTGATGTGCTGAGCCTGCCAGTTTTCCCTGCCAGCCTGGGACCTCCAGATCCCTGTTCTGCTTGAGCCAGACAGGCTAGCCTGCTCAACACAGACTCAGGGTCTGGGCCATATCCCCAAAGCTGCAAGCTTCACTGAAAATAGCTTAGCAAGTTATCTGTCTCCAGCACCCAGCTCTCAATGGGATCCAAACCCAAACAAATCCGTTTTACTCTGTATAAAGCTCATACAGGGTAAATTCATAAAGTGTCTGCCCTCTATAGCACAGATAGAGAGATATGAACAGCTATTTGCCACTGCGCACCCACCCACCCCCAGGTATTAATCCCTTCACTTTTGTTTATTAATAAACTCAGAGTATTTTATTAAGTATAAAGAGTAGGATTTAAGTGGTTTCAAGTAATAACAGACAGAACAAGATAAGTTACTAAGTAAAATAAATCAAAATAGGCAAGGCTAACTTAATACACTGAGGATCTATTACAGGTAATATCTCACCCTCAAAGATGTTCCAATAAGCATACTTAACAGACTGGATACTTTCCTAGCCTGGGCCCAATCCTTTCCCCGGTACTGTCCTTGTTAGTTCCAGCTTACATCGCAGGTGATAAACAGGGGTGTTCTCCTGACTGGCAGACTCTGGAGCTAGCTCAAAACCAAAATGGAGGGGCTTCCAGGGCCTTTTATATGCTCTCTCTCATGGGCGGAAACTCCTTTGTTCTTCTGTGCAAAATCACCGCAGCAAGTTGGAGTTTGTAGCTACATGGGCAAGTCATATGTCCATGAACGATTCAGCTTCTTGCAGATTGAAGCCATTGTTTACATGTTAGCTCAGCAGATGTGGACTGGCGTCTCCCAAAAGTCCATTGTTAGTTAAATGTTTGCTGATGGGCCACTCATCAGCACACACAGAGAAATACAAGTTTGTATCTTATTTCCCTAAATTCAGACATAAAAATGATACATGCTGTGACAGGGTTGGGACTCAGCACCGTGGCGCCTCCCGCTGGTCACTCTGGGAATTAGCTCGGTCCATGGGGAGCACCCTCTGCTGGTGGTGTCCCGTCCGTCGTCTGTTCCTCGCTAGTGTTTGGACCCGCATTGCCACCGCTCAGCGACATCTGTTTCAGGCCACTGCCCTACGGCAGTGCCCCCTAGTCCATCTTCACCCCCTTCCTGGGGGAGAGTGGGTTAACAGCCGTCTTTCTCTGCACCCCAGCCACAGTGGTCAACCACACCCCAAAATCTAACCCGTGTCGGGGGTCTGGTGCAGTCCGCTACTGCCATATCCAATGGCTGGGTGCCCATGCAAGGGGGAAGGGGGGGACCCAGGCCTGCCCTCTACACTGGGTCCCAACCCAGGGTCCCTTTGGTGGCAGCCTTCCTGCCCTCCTTCTCTCCCCTTGTGCGTCTCTCTCTCTGGGCCGCTTCCCCTTTGGCCCCTTTGCACCGGCTCAGAGGAACCAGACCCCGAATTCCCCCACGTGCGTGTTGGGGGCAGACGCAGCTAGAGAGGGGAACACTGTTGGTGGCCAAGGTGCAGGACTCAGGACAGTCTCCGGCAAGCTGGCAGCCTCAGGACTGCAAGGAGGGGGCAAATGGGGGGAGGAAGCAGGAGGGGGCAGCGGGGACAGAACAGCAGCTCCCCAGCGCAGGCTTAGGGGCAGGCAAGCAGAGCCCCTCACTCAGCACTGGGGAGACCAGTGTCCGTGTGAGCAGGTCAGGTTGGACAGGCTCAGCAGCAGGGAACCAATGGGTGATACTAGTCAGGAGAGGGTTAAACTAGCTACAGAGGGGGTGGGCTGGGGGGCAGACACTTGGCAACCCTCTGCCCTGTCGCTTAGTCCTGGGGCAGGGCTGCCAGGAACCCAGGTGTCCAGGGCAGAACGGGAATTAATTCTCATTGCTGCTGTCCCAGTGCTGGGAGAAAGGAGGGATTGGGGCCAGGGTGGGGGTGTTACAACAAGGGGCTGGGGACACTCCTGAGTGAGGACCAATGTGACAGGCCAGTACCACTAACACAGGGGAATCAGGGATTTTCACTCGCCAGTCCCCTGTCAGGAAGGGCAGAGCAATTACATCAGAGAGACCCTCACCTGCCAGGGACAGTTCAGCAGCGCCAGGCACTGAACGCTTATGGATCATCACCGAGCTAAATGAGACAGCCCAATCGGGGGCCTAGCCAGGTGGCTACAGCCCCGCACACTGGGGACTGAGCAGGAAGAACAGTTCTTTACACATCTGTCGATAGTGTGCAGGGGAACCTGCCTGACCCCGGGGGCTCCAACCAGGGGACACGTGCTGGGGTTGTGCTCCCAGGAGTAAGGAAGACTGGGAGTCTCTGCACGTTGTAGGGGCTGATTCTTTAACAACTCTCCAGCCCAAGTCGATGTCAGTCCCTCCTCCTGAGGAGTGAAGAGGAATCTGACCTTAAATAAACTCACTCTGGAAATAAGACAAAATGAACAATGAAGGAGGCTCACCGGTGAGCAGCTTCTCCCCAAGGCTTCGGTGAATGCAGCACTGCCTGCTCTTGTGACTTTACTGTGCGTCTCATGATAGTGGGTGGTTTTATTAAATCCCCAGTTCCTGGACTCATGGGATTAGAGGAGAGTCTCAGCTCTCTTTTCTTACAGCAGTAACTTCTAGTCCTTCTAGGAGCAGGGAAAACCCTGGAAATATGTCCCCTAAGGCTCAAACCAGAGGGCAAATAAAAATAACCTCCAATATTATTCCCAAAATACTCATGACATTTAAGCCAAACTCAGGATTTTGGGGGTCTGACTCGTGATGTTTGAACACTTGGGGTTGTCGATATTGGGATTCCCCATCACTCGGTGTCTGGGAATTGAGACAAGATGTCTCAGAGCCCTGTTCTAGCTCTAGGGTCTGACAGCGTCACTTTCATAGCTGGGAGGAACAAACTGCTCTATGCAGGAATTCCTAGGTGCGATTCTCTGGCCTGGGCCACCAGGAGGTCAGACTAGCTGGGTCTGATGGGAACTTCTGGCTTTCTCACCTCTGCCACTCTGCCTGGGAAATAACCACACATGAGCGGCAACATGAGCGGCAGGGGGTCCCCGAAGGGCAGCAGAGGTAGTTACAAGTGGGATTGGTAGCAGAAAACTGGGGTGTTTGGGAAGGGAACAGTATGAGAGTTCCACTTTGGAGGGTGTCAAAAATGTCTTTCGCATGGAACCTCCATCCTGCAGCCCCCCTTTGTCCCCCACATTCACACTGACTCCAGTGAGAAAATGCACCTGATGGCTGTCTCCTCCCTACATCCCCAACATGCTATCCCTTCACACTGTTTACATCAACCGCGCTCCCTCTCCCCCGCCCCATGTACCTGCGTCCCTAGGTCAGGCCGTGTGCCGCACTCACCCTCACTGTGGTTGTAGAGCTCACGCAGGGTGTTCAGACTCGTGTTGAACCAGGCCTCCCAGCGCCGTGCCCAAAAGTTCTGAAGGTCCCAGAACTCTGGGCCCTCGTTCTGCGCCATCCACGCTGTGCAGGGCTCCACCCTCTGCATCCCGCTGGTGTAGTTAAAGATCACCTGATCATCCACGTACGCAACACGGCTGTACCAGGGCAGCCCCGGGCCGGGCTCTGACACCACCGTGTGGAACATGCGCCTGGAGTGCAGGCCTGAGGGGGGGAGATTGGGGGAGGGGGGAGTTAGACCCAATCAGACCCTGCCAGGGAGCCCCTGGCAATACACAAGAGGTGGCACCAGCCCTCAGGAGCGCTCCTGTGGGAGGGAGACCTGGGAAAGGGCTCACACAATGGCCTGACCGGGGAGAAAGAGGCTTGGGTAAGAGGAGAAGTGTGGGCAGGGCCGGAAGGGGAGTGAGGAGGGGAAGGGGGTGAGGAGGTATAGGGGGGCGGGAGCATGCGTGAGGAATAAGGGAGCAGATGGGGAGAGTGTATTGGGGGTATGGCAGGGCTGAAGGGGAGTGTGAAGAAGGAAAAGCAGCCCAGAAGGAAGGGCAGGGATGGAGGGGGGTGTGAAGAGCAGGAGGGGGATTTTATGGGAGAGGGTAGGAGAGGAACAAGGGCTTGGGGGGTACGAGATGCAGGAGCTGAAACTGGAGGAGAGCAAGGGGATGTGTCCAAGCTGCAGGTGGGAGCCAGGGCTCCGGCTGTTCACACAATTTACTATAATTTATTAAGAACATAAGTATGATCATACTGGGTCAGACCAAAGGTCCATTTAGCCCAGTATTCGGTCTTCCGACAGTGGCCAGTGCCAGGTGCCCCAGAGGGAATGAACAGAACAGGGAATCATGAAGTTATCCATCCCGTCACCCATTCTCAACTTCTGGCAAACAGAGGCTAGAGACACCATCCCTGCCCATCCTGGTTCATAGCCATTGATAGACTTATCCACTGTCCATTTCACTCCCCTTCAGTCACAATCAGATGGCCTGATCCAGCGAGCAGGGCTGCTGACGCTGCTCCTCCCTGGCTAACTAATTAGGGTCAATGGAGCAGAGGGACTGGACCCGTGGACTCCCACCTCCCAGGTGAAGGCTCCACACCTGGCTACAGAGCCAGTCTCACGCCCCTGCTCTCTGGCCCAGTTTTAGTTCTCCCCAGAGGAACAGCTCCCACAGAAGTGATAGAGGGGGCCCCACAGCTCAGGGACTAGAGCACCTGTGAGGTGGCAAAGCCCTGCTCAAATCCTGTCTCCCCCGCAGGCAGAGGGGGGCTGGAACCAGGCATCTCCCACACCCCAGGCGATGCTCAAACCACTCGGCTCCTCCCACACTGTTGTGAGCTCATGCGTGGGTCTGATCCAGCAAGCGGCCTGAGCACACCCACCACATAGGGCCCACAGACGAGTGCAGAAGACACCTGTCATCCCTTGGTGCATGCATTGCTCTGGGGGCAAGATGGATAAAAATCAATGATTTTTTTTTTTTAAATCGAATGTTTTTTATTTAAATCAGATCTTTTTCATAAAATGCTTTTTGTGGAAAAAAAACCTATCTAAAGATAATGTACCTTAATGAAAACTGTAACTCAAAGATATCTCATCATGGAACAGGGATTATAAATTCTAATTCTATAGTATGAGACAATATATTCATGTAACATTTAAGAAAAGTTTTGTAAATGAGTTCCAATAATTCATGGATTAGGGATCCAATCTTATGGGGTTCCAGAGGCTTTTGTGTAGATTATTTAGGTTAATCTTTCTATCTACCCAAAGGGACTCAGTGCTCAGTTTGGAAGATACTATCAGAGATGCTTAGTTTTGCAGTTCTCAAACTGTGGATTTGTGTCTCCAGATAACATGCTTGTTAACAGCAAAAATGTTTTAAAATAAATGAATAATATAAGGAGGTGAGAAATAACAGACCTCAACCCTATTGTCCCTCTGCAAATTTGTGTACACAAAGTCAGTTCCTTACCTCTCTCTAAAAGTGAAAAGTTTCAAAAAGTCCAATGAATAGAAGATTGTTGGGGGTGGAATAGATCTGGACAAGGAGAAGTCTGGAGATAAATCTGAGAAGGAAGGGACAAACAGTAGAAACAAAAGTGAAACTGTTTGAGAAACATATTCCAGAAGACTTGAGGTCTTTCTGAGTGTAGCCTTCATTGATTTGAGATCTACCATACCATTCTCTCACTAAAAGGGAAAACCTATAATAGCAAGAGGCTTTAAAAGAGCCCCAGTTTGGAAATATTTTAATGACGTTCCTCTACCTGTGTGTAAAACAGGCATGGGTGCAAAATGCAAACAGTGCAACAAAGAAATGCATCGCTTGGTTTCCTGAATGAAACAACATCATGGGACGTGTTCCTTCTCAGGAGGAAGCTGAACTGAAGATGATGAAAGGAACATTTCTGAACATGCAGGATCTTCGGGTTGGTAAACTTTTTTTATTTCATACTGTCTTCCTTCTGGACTATTCTTGAATTCTCAAGTTTGAGCAAAAAATATAGTTATTACTCTATGGTACTATCATTTTTGATGCAGTTCTGATCAAAAATAAATAGCTGAAATAGGTAGATCTTCCTTTTTACAATTTCACCCTTAAAGTAGTATGGAGTGTCTGTGAATGCAATGAGTAATACTAAATGAGCAGCATGGTAATAATAATTAAATAACTACATTGACTTATTTTGTTTAGGAGAACCCATCACAGAATCATAGAATCTCAAGGTTGGAAGAGACCTCAGGAGGTCATCTAGTCCAACCCCCTGCTCAAAGCAGGACCAACACTAAATCATCCCAGCCAGGGCTTTGTCAAGCCGGGCCTTAGAAACCTCTAAGGATGGAGATTCCACCACCTCCCTAGGTAACCCATTCCAGTGCTTCACCACCCTCCTAGTGAAAGAGTGTTTCCTAATATCCAACCTAGATCTCCCCCATTGCAACTTGAGACCATTGCTCCTTGTTCTGTCATCTGCCACCATTGAGAACAGTCTAGATCCATCCTCTTTGGAACCCCCCTTCAACTACCTGAAGGGGGGTTCCAA
>NC_048302.1:1729112-1770803 GCF_013100865.1 Trachemys scripta elegans
TCCAACCCCCTGCTCAAAGCAGGACCAACACTAAATCATCCCAGCCAGGGCTTTGTCAAGCCGGGCCTTAGAAACCTCTAAGGATGGAGATTCCACCACCTCCCTAGGTAACCCATTCCAGTGCTTCACCACCCTCCTAGTGAAAGAGTGTTTCCTAATATCCAACCTAGATCTCCCCCATTGCAACTTGAGACCATTGCTCCTTGTTCTGTCATCTGCCACCATTGAGAACAGTCTAGATCCATCCTCTTTGGAACCCCCCTTCAGGTAGTTGAAGGCTGCTATCAAATCCCCTCTCTGCTGCAGACTAAATAAGCCCAGTTCCCTCAGCCTCTTCTCGTAAGTCATGTGGCCCCCTAAGCATTTTCGTTGCCCACCAGTAGACTCTCTCCAATTTGTCCACATCCCCATCCCTTCTGTAGTGGGGGATGGGGGGGGACCAAAACTGGACGCAATACTCCAGGTGTGGCCTCACCAGTGCCGAATAGAGGGGAATAATCCTGAGATAACTGACTCTGTGGATATGGGGAAAGCGGTGGATGTGAGATATCTTGACTTTAGCAAAGCTTTTGATACAGTCTCCCACAGTATTCTTGCCAGCAAGTGAGAGGCAAAAAGGCATCTTTTAAAAAGTGGAAGTTAAATCCTAGTGAAGAAAATAGAAAGGAGCATAAACTCTGGCAAATGAAGTGTAAAAATATAATTAGAAAGGTGTGACGGGTCTGGCACCGCAGCGCCCCTTTGTGGCAGGGGAGGGTGGGGTGCCAGGGCCTCGCCTCTCAAGTTTCCCAGCCTGCCTTCTTTAAGGGCATCCCGATGGGGCCTAAAGGCGGGTTCCCACATGCTCAACCCGAGTATCAGGACAGCTTGCCCAATGGCCAGAGTCCATATAACTCGCCCCAAGTATCAAGGCAGCATGGCCCAACGGCCAGAGTCCATATAACTCACCCCGAGTGTCAGGGCAGCGTGGCCCAACGGCCAGAGTCCATATAACCCGCCCCGAGTGTCAGGGCAGCATGGCCCAACGGCCAGAGTCCATCTTTCCCCCTCTCGGGCGGGGAAGTGTTGCCTAATGGTCAGAAGAGTAGGGGTTCCTCTTGCCGCTGGCTCAACGGGGATCCGCCCGCAACACGCTGAGCATCAGTACTGTTTTAATGCAGCTTGTCCCTAAAGTTCCTCTGGGTCACTTCCTACCCTCAACGTCGCATTCTCCACTCCAGCGGGGTGGGGGGGTTCCATTCCGTTCCCCTGTCGGGTCCTCCGTCTGGGATGCAGGGTACGTGCCAGCTGGGCTGGCTCCTGGATCCTGAAGCGTTGGCTGTCCCTCCTTGGGAGCTGGCTGTGTGCATCCTTCTCCTCCGGTGGTCAGCCCAGACTGAACAGTTTTGCAGGATTTTATACCTAGTCTCCAGTTGGAGCATGCCCAGCAAGGCTTCTGGGGTGGGGCTTCCTCTGCCAGGAAGGAAGGGTTAATCCCTGCGGCGCAGTGCGGGGCCGCTCTGCCCCGTCACATATCCCCCCCCCCCCTTTAAAACTGCAGCTGTGGCCGGCGGTCCCTGGGACCTCTCTTTCCCCTCTCCTTCCCCGAGGCGGGAAAAGAAGTCCGCATTCCCATGGGCCCTCCCCAGCCGGTGTGACACGTGGAAGGAATAGGGTTGGACAGACAGATACCACGGCATGATCCATGTATTCACTTCCTGCATGCTATTGATCCATCTGAGGGGTGCGTGATCCGTCACCAAGGAGAAAGTGTTCCCTAACAGGTAATACCGCAACACATCAATCACCCATTTAACCGCAAGGGCCTCCCGCTCTATGGTGGAATACTGCGTTTCTCGGGGAAACAGCTTACGGCTTAGATACAAGATGGGGTGCTCTTCCCCCTCCTCCTCTTGGGACAACACGGTTCCCAGCCCCACCTCGGAGGCGTCAGTCTGGAGAATAAAGGGGTTTGTGAAGTCTGGCTGTCTCAGTACAAGCTCCCGGGTTAAGTGGTCACGTAGGGCACCGAAGGCCTCGTCACAGGCTTTCGACCACTGGACCTTCTTGGGCTGGGAGCTTTTCGTCAGGTCTGTGAAGGGGACCACAAGTATGGCAAAGTTGGGTACAAACCGTCGATAGTATCCGGCTAGCCCTAAGAACTGCCAAACTTGTCTTTTCGTCGTGAGTGTGGGGTAGCATTTCAAGGCCTCTATTTTGTCCACCAAAGGGCGGAGTCTTCCTCGGCCCACCGAATAGCCTAGGTACGTCACTTTTCGTTGGCCCAAGTGGCATTTGGCCGGGGTTGCGGTGAGGCCGGCCTTGCCCTGGGCACGCAGCATGTCAGCAAGGTGGTTGAGATGTTCCTCCCAACTAGAACTGTAAACGACGATGTCATTGATGTATGCTGCGGCGTACGAACTGTGGGGGCTCAGCACTTGATTCATAAGTCGCTGGAAGGTGGCCACGGCCCCATGTAACCCACAAGGCATCATTGTGAATTGGAAGAGGCCGAAGGGTGTGGGAAAAGCTGTCTTTTCTCTAGAGGTGGGTGTCAGAGGGATCTGCCAATATCCCTTGGTCAGATCTGGGGTGGAGATGAATCCAGCCTTCCCCAATCATTCCAGCAGCTCGTCCACCCGCGGCACGGGATAGGCATCAAAACGAGAGATCGTGATCACCTTGCGAAAGTCGATGCAGAATCAGACTGTGCCATCTGGCTTGGGGACTAGTACTACTGGGCTCCGCCTTTCGCTTCTTGACTCTTCAACCACTCCTAGGGCCAAAATCATCTCGAGCTCTTTTTGCACAGTTTCCCACATCTTCCTGGGAAGGGGGCCGGTGACTCTCCCTCACTTTGTGGCCGGGGATGATGGCGCTATGATGGCTAGTCAACGTAGTCTTTCCTGGCTGGGCTGACAGGACTGCGGGGAAGGCTGCTACCAACTGGCGTACCTGCTCCTGCTGTACTGGGTTGAGCTCCGGGCCTATTGCTGCTGCCCCTAGTTCCTCTGGTTCACCCACCAGGGGCCCCAACTTGCGTTCGGGAGGATATGGGGCAGCCATCATGCCTTCTAGGTCTCTCCAGGCCTTGAGGAGGTTCACATGGAAGACCTTCGTGTCTTTCCTCCGCCCCAACATCCGGACTTCATAATCAACAAGCCCTATTCGCCTGGTCACCTCGAAGGGGCCTTGCCACTTCACTAATAGCTTGGGGTCGGAGGAAGGTAACAACAAGAGGACTCGGTCCCCCAGCTCAAAGCTTCTCATCTTGGCCCCTTTATTGTACTGAGCTTCTTGATTGTGTTGGGCCCTCTCCAGGTTCTTGCACGCCAAGGTGCCTAATTCGCGGAGCCGTTCCTGGAGATGTAGGATGTATTGGATGGATCCTCAGACCCGAGTCTCTTGTTCTTCCCATGTCTGTTTCAGGAGATCTAAGATCCCCCGGGGTCTCCTCCCACAGAGGAGTTCAAAAGGGGAGAATCCCATTGAAGCCTGTGGTACCTCTCTTATGGCAAAGAGGAGTGCAGGAAGCATCTTATCCCAGTGCCGGGCGTCATCTTTCACAAACTTTCTCAGCATGGATTTCAGGGTGCCATTAAATCTCTCTACTAACCCGTCCGTCTAGGGGTGGTAGACTGAGGTCTTCAGCGCGCGAATATTTAACAGCCGGCATAATTCCGCCATCAACCTAGAAGTTACGTTAGTCACTTGGTCCGTCAGTATCTCTCGGAGCAACCCAACCTGGGCAAAGATATGCAGGAGCTCGTTGGCGATGATGGGAGCCGTGGCGGCCCGTAAGGGTACTGCCTCTGGGTATCGCGTGGCATAGTCAACCACAACAAGGATGTACTTATGGCCGGAGCTGCTCCTTTCCAAGGGCCCCACCAAGTCCAGGCCAATCCAGTCGAACGACGTTCCAATCACAGGCAGAGGCACAAGGGGTATTTTTGGGACCCCTTTCGGGCTGGCCTTCTGGCACTTGGGGCAAGAGGCACAGTCCTGTACTTCCCGATAGATGCACGGCCAGAAGAACCTCTGGGCTACCCATTGTAGGGTTTTCTCCCTCCCCAGATGCCCAGCCCAGGGTTCTGAGTGGGCCAAGTGGAGCAGGTCCCACCGGAACTGCCGTGGGACCAACAGCTGGCGTAGTTCTTCCTGCGTTTGGGGTTCCTGGACTACCCAATAGAGTAGATCGTTATGGATCTCGAAGCAGGGTCCTTGCTGCGGGTGTCCAGGTGGGTCTTTTTCCCCAGGGGCACCCGTCGCCTGCTCCCAGGCCCAACTGAGGGTGGTGTCCCCCCTTTGTTCTTCCAAGAAATCAACATTGATATCCAGCCACCTCTGGCCCTCTTCTGTCCGGGTTTCAGCGCGGGTTCAGCCTTCCTCATCTACCTCATGATTCCCCGAAGGTCCCTCCAAGGGGTTGTCTGGTGGGGTTTGGCCTAGTAGTCCCGGTTTTTTGGCTCGGTCCCCTCTTTTCTTCGCTGGTCGGGTACTCCACTCTTGCAGGAGTGCAGCAAAGTCCGGTCAGTCGCGTCCCAGGATCACTGGGTAAGCTAATTTTGGGGGCACCCCCACTACGCACTGCCCTCCCTGCTGTTACCTCGAGCTGTACCCAGACGGTGGGGTAGGGCTTCACGTCTCCATGGATACACTGCGGGTGTATGGGGGCTCCCACGGGCCCGGTGGGTTCTACCAGCCCTGCCTGGATGACAGTCTGGCTACATCCGGAGTCTACCAAGGCCATGGTAGGCGTCCCATCCACTTTCACTGGTACAAGAATCTTGCCTGGTCCCCACTTCCAGGCACGTTGACCAGCGGTCCACACCTGCCTATAATTACAGTCCATATACGGGCATTCCCTCCGGAAATGCCCTATCTGTTCACACTCGTAACACCGCTCCCTTTCTTTCTTTCTTTGGGTGGGGTGTTCTGGGGGATGCTTTGCCTTCCCGGCGAATCGCCTAGGCTCCACGTATGTTTCGCCACTAGAGGCTCCCTTGAGGTACGACGCGGTGGGACATCTGAGGGCTGCGAGCATAAACGAAGGCTCCCTCCTTCCCCCTTGCAGGCTCCCCATCCCAGGGCCGAGTTCTGTTCGCCCGGGGTCCCCCTTTGTAGCCAGTCTTCTGTTCTCCCTCCACGGCCAGGCAATCCTCCATTAGCGAGGTCGCTTCCGCGAGGGTCTTCGGGCGGTGCCGCTGCACCTATTCCCTCCCCCCAGTAGGAAGAATCTGCAAGAACTGCTCCAAAGCCACCGTCTCGGTGGCCAGAGTCTATATAACTCGCCCTAAGTCTTGGGACAGCATGGCCCAACAGCCAGAATCCATATAACTTGCCACGAGTGTCAGGGCAGCGTGGCCCAACGGCCAGAGTCCATCTTTCCCCTTCTCAGGCGGGGAAGTGTTGCCTAATGGTCGGAGGAGTAGGGGGACCCGGGCCCACCCTCTCCACCGGGACCTGACCCAGGGCTCTCCTACTGGCGAGGTTCCTCTTGCCATAGGCTTGGTAGGGATCCTCCCGCAACACGCCGAGCATCAGTGCTGTTTTAATGCGGCTTGTCCCTAAAGTTCCCATGAGTCACTTCCTACCCTCAATGTTACATTCTCCACTCCGGGAGGGGGGGCGGGGGTTCCGTTCCGTCCCCCTCTGTCGGGTCCTCCATCTGGGACGCTGGGTATGTGCCAGCTGGGCTGGCTCCTGGAGCGTTGGCTGTCCCTCCTTGGGAGCTGACTGTGTGCGTCCTTCTCCTCCGGTGGTCAGCCCAGACTGAGCAGTTTTGCAGGATTTTATACCTAGTCTCCAGTTGGAGCATGCCCAGTAGGGCTTCCGGGGCAGGGCTTCCTCTGCCAGGAAGGAAGGGTTAACCCCTGCGGCGCCAGTGTGGGGCCGTTCTGCCCCGTCACCGAAGGCTAAAAAAGAATTTGAAGAATAGCTTGCCAAAGACTCAAAGACTAATAGCAAAAAAATGTTTAAGTACATCAGAAGCAGGTAGCCTGCTAAACAACCAGTGGGGCCATTGGATGATTGAAGTGCTAAAGGAGCACTCAAGGACAATAAGGCCATTGCGGAGAAGCTAAATAAATTCTCTCCATCGGTCTTCAAGGCTGAGGATGTGAGGGAGATTCTCAAACTTGAGCCATTCTTTTTCGGTGACAAATCTGAGGAACTGTCCCAGATTGAAGTGTCATTAGAGGTGGTTTTGGAACAATAAACTAATACTGATAAACTGATAAACTAAACAGTAATAAGTCACCAGGCCCACATGGCATTCACCCAAAAATTCTGAAGGAACTCAAATGCGAAATTGCAGAACTACTAACCGTAGTCTGTAACCTATCTTTTAAATCAGCTTCTGTACAAAATGACTGGAAGACAGCTAACTTGACGCCAATTTTTAAAAAGGGCTCCAGAGATGATCCTGGCAATTACAGGCCAGTAAGCCTGACTTCAGTACCGGGCAAATTGATTGAAACTATAATAAAGAACAAAATTGTAAAACGCATAGATGAACATAATTTGTTGGGAAAGAGTCAACATGGTTTTTGTAAAGGGAAATCATGTCTCACCAATCTAATTACAGTAGATTCTTTGAGGAGGTCAACAAGCATGTGGACAAGGCAGTGTTTTCCCCAGGAATTGAAATTGGGGGGGAGGGGGATTCGAATTTACAGGGGCGGGGGGGGGGGCAGGGCCGATGAGGGATGAGACTGTGAGGGTGAAGGTGGGCTGTATGGCACCATAGTAAAAACTGAAAAATGTTTCATGACCATTTTATTAGATTTAACTCATGTTTTAAAATCATCACACAAATTAAAGTTGGCTACTCTAGCCTTCTATGAAGCACTGTATCTACATCCTTCTTGGTTTCTTGTTATTATTTTGCACAACTTTGTTAATGCACTTCTTGAATCCAATGCATTCATCTTTGGTGGCTTCTTGTGTGTCTGGTACTACCATTCCTTCAACTGATATGTTCATTAGTTCATTCACATGATCAGGCAGAAGGCGACTTCTTTCAGAACCCAAAATTCTATTCAATGATGAAAAAGAACACTCAACTGTAGCTGTTGTGACTGGGAGTAGCAAGAGATGAATTCCTACTTCTTTCATCCCAGGAAACAGAGCACAAAAGATCTGGTTGAGCCACTAGTGATGATAAAAACGAAGTTGAAGTCAAATCTTCATTCATTCATTGTATGATATTCCACTCTGTGTTCAAATTCTCTATTCTGTGCTGAGCACATGGCAGCCCCATTGCTGGTAGTGGCTCACTCCACTCAACTGTCTGTGTTTTATAGGACAGGGATCTGTAAAAGCTATGTAGAGGTTGAGTAGAAGTCGCTGTTGTAGATTTTTAAGAATCAAGTCTGTGTACTTTTTCAGTTGTCTTAACAAACACTTCTTGTCCTCTTCACTTAAGGATTCAATATAAATGCCTCCATTAGTCAACTTCTGGACTGAAGTCTTTGCTTCTTCCAGTACTTTTTCAATGGATAGCTCTCGGATTGATCCAAATGTAGCTTCTATTGCTGGACAAAGATCTACTACTGTTGTAGCAGATGCCTGGATAGCATTGTTTAATGACCCAAGTGGTTTCAACAGTAGACTTACGAGAGAGAGAATGGCGATAGTCTTCTCTGAACCTAGTAGCAAAAGTAGTCCACCAGCCTCACTACTTAGATCCATCCCATCTTGCGCCGTCACCTTCTGCTGCCACCTGCCACTGTGACCTCTGCAAATTGGTCTCTTGAGGTTCCACCCAGCTCTCAGTGATTTCAGCTGAGCTCTCAGTGGGGGAACCTCGCTGCTAGTGGAGACTGGGCCTTCTCTTCCACAGAAACCCTGTCCCACAGCAGGTGTAAGCACTTAGACCTGATTATCAGTGATTTCAGCTGTAGTGGTCACTTAACAGAACAAAAGACTATCTACGGAGCCTAATCAGCTCTGTCTTTAAACAGTGGAGAGGGGCAGGTCAAATAGTACTTGTGACTCAGGCAGACCATCAAGCAAAACACCTGTCCCCACCCTCTCTCTTGATGTCCTCAATCAGCACAGGCTAAGTACAGTTGTACTGCCCTTTACTCATACAATAAGAATAAAAACATTTCATCCCCCACCCCCCACATTCAAGTGATCTGTAACCCAACCCCAGCCACAATCACTTGGGCAACACAGTTCTGTTTGCTGAATACCTAGGTAGATTAGGTGTGAATGTAAATACAATCTGGTCCTGAAGCCTTTTCCTCCTAACCCCCAGCTCATCACTAGCTGTCAGGGAGAGCTCATTTAGACTTTGCTTACAAATCATAACTGGAAATTATTAGGTTGGCCAACATCACCGAAATGAATGCACTGACATTGTTGTAAAAAACTACAGGTGTATAAGGAAGCTAGTCTATGTTCATACTTTTCAAATCTATTATACTTTTTCAGATACATGTATTTTATCATACACTTTATATGCTTTCAAAGTGTGTATTAATGTTTCAATTTCAATTCAAATTTCCAAATAATCGCTAGATTGGCAACACTGCATGTAACTAGTTCACAAAACTGGGGGGGGGAAGGTTGGGGAAATTCACGGGGGGGTGTAGGGAAATCCCTGGGGCATCCAGTGGATATAGTGTACTTGGATTTTCAGAAAGTCTTTGACAAGGTCCCTCACCAAAGGTTCTTAAGCAAAGTAAGCTGTCATGGGATAAGAGGGAAGGTGCTCTCACCGACCAATAACTGCTTAAAAGGTAGGAAACAAAGTTTGGGAATAAATGGTCAGTTTTCAGAATGGAGAGAGGTAAATATAGTGGTGTTCCCCAGGGGTCTGTACTGGGACCAGTCCTATTCAACATATTCATAAATTATCTGGAAAAAGGGGTAAACAGTGAGGAGGCAAAATTTGCAGACGATACAAAACAACTCATGAAAGTTAAATCCCAGGCAGACTGTGAAGAGCTACAAAAGGATCTCTCAAAACTGGGTGACAGGGCAACAAAATGGCAGATAAAGTTCAATGCTGAGAATTGCAAAGTAATGCACATTGGAAAACATAATCCCAACTATACATATCAAATGATGGGGTCTAAATTAGCTATTACCACTCAAGAAAGATCTTTGAGTCATTGTGGATAGTTCTCTGAAAACATCCACTTGATGTGCAATGACAGTCAAAAAAGCGAAAAGAATGTTGGGAATCATTAAGAAAGGGATAGATAATAAGACAGAAAATATCATATTGCCTCTACATACATTTTTACTCCTCTTGGAATTCTGCAATTTTACTATGGCTCCAAATGCAACAATTGCAGAATTCCAAGAGGAGTAATAAATCCATGGTAAATCTTGTATACTGCATGCAGATGTGGTCGCCATCTCAAAAAAGATATATCGGAATTGGAAAAGGTTCAGAAAAGGGCAACAAAAATAATTAGGGGTATGGAACGACTTCTGTATGAGGAGATATTAAGAAGATTGGAACTTTTCAGCTTGGAAAAGACACAACTAAGGGGGGATATAATAAAGGTCTATAAAATCATGACTGATGTGGAGAAAGTAAATAAGGAAATGTTATTTACTCCTTCTCATAACATAGGAACTAGTGGTCACCAAATGAAATTAATAGGCAGCACCTTTAAAACAAACTAAAGGAAGTATTTCTTCACACAACACATAGTCAACCTGTGGAACTCCTTCCCAGAGGATGTTGTGAAGGCCAAGGGTTTAAACAGGGTTTAACGGGGTTCAAAAGAGAACTAGATAAATTCATGGAGGATAGGTCCATCGATGTCTATTAGCCAGGATGGGCAGGAATGGTGTCCCTATGGGTGACAGGGAATGGATCACTTGATGATTACATGCTCTGTTCATTCTCTCTGGGGCACCTGGCATTGACTACCGTCAGAAGACAGGATACTGGACTAGACGGACCTTTGGTCTGACCCAGTATGGCTGTTCTTATGTTCTTCCGTGTGAAGCACTGGTCATGTGGATCTGTAACGATGAAACATGACAGTCCTCCTCCCCTCTCCCTCCCTTCCTTCAACTCCTACCTTGCAGATATGGACATTTTTCATCTGCTCTCCTCCTAACCCCTCCACTCACCTCACAGACCCCATCCCATTTCCTGATCTCCCTCCCTTACTCTTGACTTTAACCTCTCACTCTCCTCTGGCTCTTTCCCCCTCACAATATGAACACTCTTCAGCATCTTCCATCATAAAGACTTTTGACTCCATTTGCCTCTTCGGCTACCGCCCCTTCTCCCTTTCATCTCTCAGCCTCTGCAATTGCTGTCTGGAGTTCCTGTCCTCCGGTTCCCTCCTAGACCCTCCCTACCCCAGCTTCCACCCCTTGTGCTCCACAGAAATTGCTCCTGCCAAAGTCTCTAATGACTCTTCCTAGCTAACACTCAGACTCAGTGCTCCATCCTCACTCTCCTTGGCTTGCCTGCCAGCCGCCTCTGACACTATTCTTAAAATCTTGTCCTCCCTGGCTTCCTTAACTCTGTCCCCTCTGACCTCTCTAATCACTCCTTCACCATGTTTCAGAGTAGCAGCCGTGTTAGTTTGTATCCGCAAAAAGAACAGGAGTACTTGAGGCACCTTAGAGACTAACAAATTTAATTGAACATAAGCTTTCCTAAGCTACAGCCCACTTCATCGGATGCATTTATTGGAAAATACAGTAGGAAGATATATATACATATATTATATACACACACACACACATACACACACAGAGAACATGAAACAAAGGGTGTTACCACACACACTATAAGGAGAGTGATCAGTTAAGGTGAGCTATTATCAGCAGGAGAGAAAAAGAACTGTTTGTAGTGGTAATGAAAATGGCCCATTTCCAGCAATTGACAAGGAGATGTGAGGAATTGTGGGGGGGGGGGGAGAATAAGCATGGGGAAATAGTTTTACTTTGTGTAATGGCCCATACACTCCCAGTCTTTATTCAAGCCTAATTTAATGGTGTCCAATTTGTAAATTAATTCCAATTCAGCAGTCTCTCGTTGGAGTCTATTTTTGAAGTTTTTTTGTTGTAATATTGTGACTTTTAGGTCTGTAATCGAGTGGCCAGGGAGACTGAAGTGTTCTCCAACTGGTTTTTGAATGTTATAATTCTTGACATCTGATTTGTGTCCATTTATTCTTTTACATAGAGACTGTCCAGTTTGGCCAATGTACTGGCAGAGGGGCATTGCTGGCACATGATGGCATATATCATATTGGTAGATGTGCAGGTGAATGAGCCTCTGATAGTGTGGCTGATGTGATTAGGTCCTATGATGGTATCCCCTGAATAGATATGTGGACAGAGTTGGCAACGGGCTTTATTGCAAAGATAGGTTAGTGTTTTTGTTGTGTGGTGTGTGGTTGCTGGTGAGTATTTGCTTCAGGTCTGGGGGCTGTCTGTAAGCAAGTACTGGCCTGTCTCCCAAGATCTGCGAGAGTGATGGTTCGTCCCTCCCCACAGCAAAACTCTGCTCCAGGCTCCCAGCATCTCGTGTCTCGACTGCTGCAACATCCTTTTCTCTGGCCTTGACAAATGCAGGCTCATCCCGCTTAGATCCATTCAGAAGATGCTGAAAAGATCATTTCCTATCCCGTTGATTGGGCCGTGCCACCTCTCTCTTTGCCTCCCTCCATTGGCTCCTCCTCCTTCATTGCATCAAATATAAACTGCCTGATTTCAGCTGTGAGGCCCTTCACAGCCTAACCCCACCTGACCTGTCATCTCTCATTTGCTACCAAAATGATCTGTACACGATCCTGGCCTCCATCACCCACTTTTTACATTTTCAAACAAGCCCCTTTGTGCTGTGTCACATGCTGCCCCTCACACCTCGGAGGAGCGCCTCATAAATGTCTGCAAAACTACCTCATTATCCACCCCACCCTCCTCAACAGTCTCCTCTGGCAGGATGCCTAAAAACCTGGATAACCATTAGACCACTGGTGCTCTGAGACCATAGCCTGTCATGCTGGCCAGTGCTGTCTCCTTATAATCCCTCATCAGCCTTATACTCCAATGAGACCATATTTTGTTTTGTATCTGTACAGCACTTGGCACAGTGGGGTCCAGGACCAGGACTGAGGCGCCAGGTGCTGCCATAAAACAATAATAAATAACGATGTTGACGACAGCGGGGCAGAGAGCTTTACTTTCTTTAATTGGCTTGCTTTTTCCGCTAGCAAGGCCCATCTTGTTGGCCCTGTTTTGCGTGAAAGACTCTATGGTCAGTTGGAGAACTTGAGGGGCGGACATGTAAGCTGAGAAAATGAGAGGGGAAGGAATTATTATTTCATTCGTGGTACAAAGCCCCACATGGACACTCGTATTCCCATGTAATAGAAGCTTTTTTCAGTTCAGGTTAAGTTGCTGGGAATCAGTTTAAGCTAAACTAAAAAAGGCCATGGTTATGCCAAAATAAGAGGGTCCACAAAGGGGTTTACACTGACTTATCTAAACCAGTTTAATTAAACCAGAGCAAGTTTGAAGTGTAAAAAAGGCCCTTCTTAACCAAGCACCTGTCAAGCACTAGAAAGAAAAGCTGTCCTTGGTAAAGATTGTACACCCCATGTCCCTTCATTTAAAGGACTGAGAATTCCCACCCTAGGTTTCTGCTGCTCCAAGCAGACCTCCAGTGAGCGACCAGGACACTATCTAAGGGAGTGCCCCTACCGGGGCTGGGGCACGGAGACCCCACATGGATGAGAAAGAAACAGAGGGAGTCCCCCTGTGAGTGTAACGGGGGGCCCCAAACGTGTTGGACCTGTAGGGAACCGGGGCACATGAGGAGGGAGTGCCTTCAGGGGACTCACAGGGCCCAGACTAGGCCCCACCCCGGGAAAGGCGGAACTAGGAGAGTGCCCCCTGTGAAGGCAACAGGGAAGCTCCAAACTTGTTGGGCCTGTGGGGAGCCTGGACCCTGGAGGAGGAGGTGCCCCTACGGGACTTGCAGGCCCCGGGCTAGCCCGGAGGGAAGAGCTAAACCTGATGACGGTGTGAGGGCCGTGGCCAAGGGAAGGCACAAGAGGTGCTTCCAGTGCCACAAGGAGGGCCATCTAAAAAGGCACTGCCCCCTTTGGAAAAGGCAGGGTGCTGACTAAGGGGCGCAGGCTGAGCCTGACCAGGCTGGAGGGACAGGCAAGGCTGGAACCCCTAACAAGGGGCTACTGGGGGCAGAGAGGCCCCCGACAAACCAGGGAATCCACACGGGGGCGAGACAGGCCCTGGTGGAGACCCAAAAAGGGAGGGAAACCCCCATGGAAGCTGGGAGGGCCACGGTGGGGACCCACACTGTAATAGAAGGAAGCAGGTGGCTCCAACTAGTGGAGAGCCTGTAGCGGGAGAGGGATTCCCTGCAGGCCCAGTTGCGAGGGATGCTGGGGCGACAGGGACTCCCCTCCACGCATTCTTAGGGGGAGGGTATGTGGCGGGGTGGTCATGCCACTCCTGCCCTGAAGGGCTTAAAACAGCCCTGTGAGAGGCTGAGGCTGTGAAGGAAAGCCTGGGCTGATTGGGGAAGCAGCCACAGCTGGGGCCAGCCCAATCATGGCCCAGCTGGCCCTATAAAAATGCTGCAGGGCACAAGGTCTCTCTCTAGCTGCCTGGAGAGAGAAGGACCTGGCTGCCTGGGAAGCTGAGGAAGGTACTTAGGGTGGAGCAGGGCTGGGGAAGGGCAGAGCTGGGGAGCTCCAGCATAGCAAAGCCGCAGGCTGAGATAAGGGCCCACAAAAGGTTACTAGGGCTGCAGAGGGCAGCCCAGATCTAGGCAAAGGCAGCAGGTCCAAACCCCCCTTGCCAGTGATGAGTGGTTTACAGGCTGCCATCTGCCCCAGTGAGTGGGGGCTAGATAGTGACTGGCAGTAGCCACTGAGATGAGGTGGGAGTAAAGGGTTGGGGGATCCCTGAGGTGGGGAGACCCAAATAGTAGGTTACTGCCAGGCACAGGACCCTGAAGTGGAGGGGCACCAGTGTCTGGGAGGGACAGGGTAGGAGAGACACCGGCCTACAGAGGGCGCTCTGGGCCAGAAGAGCTAATTCCCAGGATGATGGGCAGAAGGCGCCGCACTGGTGAGTTGACACACTACAAAAGTTATTTTTCCTCCCTTGGTATCCTACTGTTCATTTAATTGTCTCATTAGACTGACCTCACACTTGGTAAAGCAACTCCCATCTTTTCATGTATTTATACCTGCTCCTGTATTTTCCACTCCATGCATCTGATGAAGTGGGTTCTAGCCCACGAAAGCTTATGCCCAAATAAATTTGTTAGTCTCTAAGGTGCCACAAGGACTCCTTGTTGTTTTTGCTGATACAGACTAACACGGCTACCACTTTGAAACCTAACAACACAAACGCAGCAGCTGTTCTGTGCTCTACAACAGGAGCTCATGCTCAAACTAAGACATGATTAATGCACAGATTCAGGGGCATTAATCTCTCCCCTTCCCCTGGGGCGCCAACACAGCACCGGAGACAGAGAGGGGGTTAACATCTCCTCCCTAGGATAACCCCTCTAACGACCTGCTTCCACTACAGATATGGCCCACTGCCATCATAGGCGCTGACTCCGTGGGTGCTCCAGGGCTGGAGCAGAGCACCAACCGGCAGCTCCCCATGACCCCCCAGCTCACCTCCACTCCGCCTCCTCCCCTGAGCACGCCACCACTGCTCCGCTTCTCCCCCCTCCCTCCCAGGCTTGCCGGGGAGGAGGGGAAATGCAGCATGCCCGGGGGAGGAGGAGGGGATTTGGGGAAGGGGTTGGAATGGGGGTGGGGCTGGGGGCGGGGCTGAGATAGAGTTGGGGTGGGGCCGGGGTGGCATCAGCACCCACCAGTGCCGGCTAAAGTCGGTGCCGATGACTGTCATGGCAGGTATAATAGGCCAGGGGAGGCTCTGCATTCCCCTGGCACTACCGCTGGACCCCAGGTTGCAGGATTTTGGAGCGAAATTTTTGCTTTATTATGCCTCATGCAGGTTCCTGAGCAGCCAGGGCCGGCTCCAGGCACCAGCTTACCAAGCAGGTGCTTGGGGCGGCCACTTCGGAGAGGAGCGGCAGGTCCAGCTGTTCAGCGGACGATCCCTCACTCCTGCTCAGAGCGAAGGACCTCCCGCTGAATTGCCGCCGCAGGTCGCAATCGCAGCTTTTTGTTTTGTTTTGTTTGGCTGCTTGGGGTGGCCAAAACCCTGGAGCCGGCCCTGCGAGCAGCTGAGGGGTCAGTATTTGCTACTCAGCTTCCTGGAGTCCAGGGAGGTTACTGATGAACCCAGGAAGCTGAATAGCACAAACACTGCCTCCTCAGCTGCCCAGGAACCTGCATGAGGCATAGCAAAAGCTTCTTCCGGAAAAGAGTGAAAGGCTTTAGGGGTTGGAGTTCAGGGAAGGGAGTTGCTCCTTGGCTTCCTCAAGGGGGAAGCGCCAGGCAGGTGGAACCACAAGGCGAAGGAGACTGGGAGCTTGGGCTGGCCTGGGACACCACTGGCTGAGGGGAGACTAGTGGCTGCTGGGGAAGGGGCACAAGCAGAAGAGGCAGACCTGGGGGCTATTCTCCCCTAAGGAGGTGATACCAGACACCTCTGTGTTCCTGGGGAACCAGGGTGCAGTATCCAGCCAGACTCATGAAAGACACGCCCCCGCCTCTGCTTAAACCAAAACCCATCAGAAAAAGAAAACTTGCAGAGAGCAGTGAAGGGCGTTGGGAGACACACCTAGACCCCTCCTGACAAGGGTGACAAGATTAAGACATCTCCATTAGCATACAGAATGGAGAGCAAAGACAACTCCCCTAGCCTCATCTGCATGAAAGATGGAACAGGAAGATATCTCAATTTACATACAGAATGGAGAACAGAGAACCACACTGAATTCTGGGACCAGAAAAAGCAGGGAAGCACTACATCATTGGAATCTCTGCTCCAGATGCTAATGAACCTATGCCTGCTCACACACCCAGCTCAGCAGTTATCAGACCAATTCTAGTAATGAATCCTTAATTGATATCCAAATACTGAAGCAGCCTAGTTGCATTGTGAGCTCCCTGGAAGAAAACACCACCCATAGCCAAGAGTGATCAGCTCCTATTGTCTAGTCTAAAGAAAACTCTTGAGTCATCAGCTTACCTATAAGCAAATCTAGTGTTCTCCCTTGAACCATTGTAATTTCTCTACAAAAATCCCTACTCACCCTCTAGTCAGGGTTCTGATGCTATGCAAACTAGATACAATCAACTCAGGATTGAATAAGGACTGGGAATGGTTGAGCCACTTTGTGACTTTGTCCTCACCCACAACCACTTCAGATTTGGGGACAACTTATACCTTCAAGTCAGTGGCACTGCTATGGGTACTCGCATGGCCCCACAGTATGCCAACATTTTTATGGGTGACTTAGAACAACGCTTCCTCAGCTCTCGTCCCTTAATGCCCCTCCTCTACTTGCGCTATATTGATGACATCTTCATCATATGGACCCACGGAAAGGAGGCCCTTGAAGAATTCCACCTGGACTTCAACAATTTCCACCCCACCATCAACCTCAGCCTGGACCAGTCCACACAAGAGATCCACTTCCTGGACACTACAGTACAAATAATTGATGGTCACATAAACACCACCCTATACCGGAAACCTACTGACCGCTATACGTACCTACATGCCTCCAGCTTCCATCCAAGACACATCACACGATCCATTGTCTACAGCCAAGCCCTAAGATACAACCGAATTTGCTCCAACCCCTCAGACAGAGACAAACACCTACAAGATCTTTATCAAGCATTTGTAAAACTACAATACCCACCTGGGGAAGTGAGGAAACAGATTGACAGAGCAAGACAGGTACCCAGAAATCACCTACTGCAGGACAGGCCCAACAAGGACAATAACAGAACACCACTGGCCATCACATACAGCCCCCAGCTAAAACCTCTCCAGCGCATTATCCACGATCTACAACCTATCCTGGAAAATGATCCCTCACTCTCACAGACCTTGGGAGGCAGGCCAGTCCTTGCTTACAGACAACCCCCCAACCTGAAGCAAATACTCACCGGCAACTACACACCACACCACAGAAACACCAACCCAGGAACCTATCCCTGTAGCAAACCTCGTTGCCTACTCTGTCCCCATATCTACTCTGGCAACAGCATCAGAGGACCCAAACACATCAGCCACACCATCAGGGGCTCATTCACCTGCACATCCACTAATGTCATATATGCCATCATGTGCCAGCAATGCCCCTCTGCCATGTACATTGGCCAAACCGGACAGTCCCTCCGCAAAAGAATAAATGGACACAAATCGGACATCAGGAATGGTAACATACATAAGCCAGTAAGTGAACACTTCAATCTCCCTGGTCATTCTATTACAGATTTAAAAGTCACTATCATTGAACAAAAAAACTTCAGAAACAGACTTCAAAGAGAAACAGCAGAACTAAAATTCATTTGCAAATTCAACACCATTAATCTGGGCTTGAATAGGGACTGGGAGTGGCTGGCTCACTACAGAAGCAGGTTTTCCTCTCCTGGAATTGACACCTCCTCATCTATTATTGGGAGTGGACTACATCCACCCTGATTGAATTGGCCCCGTCAACACTGGTTCTCCACTTGTGAAGTAACTCCCTGCTCTCCGTGTGTCAGTATATGTATGCCTGCATCTGTAACTTTCACTCTATGCATCCGAAGAAGTGAGGTTTTTACTCACGAAAGCTTATGCCCAAATAAATCTGTTAGTCTTTAAGGTGCCACCAGACTCCTTGTTGTTTTTGTAGATACAGACTAACACGGCTACCCCCTGATACTATCTCCCCTTGTAAGTATTCTCACACCTCTTATCAAACTGTCTGTACTGGGCTAGCTTGATTATCACTTCAAAAGTTTTTTTTTCTCTTACTTAATTGGCCTCTCAGAGTTGGTAAGACAACTCCCACCTGTTCATGCTCTCTGTATGTGTGTGTGTATATATATCTCCTCAATATATCTCACTCTATATGCATCTGAAGAAGTGGGCTGTAGTCCACAAAAGCTTATGCTCTAATAAATTTGTTAGTCTCTAAGGTGCCACAAGTACTCCTGTTCTTTTTGCGGATACAGACTAACACGGCTGCTACTCTGAAACCTGTCACTATGCATCAGTTCCACTGGAACTCCATCTCCTGACTGATCGTGCTGGGGGCTCTGCCTGTCTCCACCATCCAGAACCCTCAGCTACCACCACCATCTGGGAACCCTGACCAGTTCAAGCCTCATGGAGTGGGTGAGACCCCCACCTCTTTCTCTCTCTCTCTCTCTCTCTCTCTCTCTCTCTCTCTCTGTTTTCCTTTCTACCTTAGGTATTAACCTTTAATCATGTATGTTATGTTGGTTTAGTCTTCCTTGTGTAGTTATTACTATTATTCAATAAATAATTTCTATGGTTAAGTTGGTTGCTTCTCTCTCTCTTGCTGAACTTTACTTGTTTGCGTTTTTAGCTTCCCCCATTCACTCTACAGCAACGCTTCTTTTACCTAAGCTAAAGATCCCTGCAGCGCCCAAAACACTGCGGGGTTTGCTCATCGAGTAGGTTATTACCAGTACAATTGTGTTGGTGGAGTGGGGATAGGGATGTGCTGAATTTGGGACGCATAAGGGTAACAGCTTGAAAGTGCTGCTTGACCCAGTCCATGGAGCCCTGGGGCATATAAGGAGAGACAGCTTGAAAGTGCTGCTTCCTCCAGCCCAGTGAGTCCAGAGACATATAAGGGGTCAGCTTGACAGTGCTGATTGACCCGGTCCGCTCAGACTTGCTCCGTTAATGTACGTGTGGGTGTTCATCCAGTTCTGGGGTGGGAGTAACCCAGCCATACGGACCCTAGGTCCTGCAAGATAGCGCCATTGGGAGGGGACTTGCAGAAGGGAGAAGTAGAGCTCCATATGTAAACACAAGTGACACAAGCAGTACATTGACAGGATTACAGAACCCCCTTCCCCAGAGGAGTAACCCGAATAAATGAGCATACCCCAAAGTAATGGGCAAATCTGGTAACAGAGGGGGCTCTACCCGCAGCCCAGGCCCATTTCTGAGTGTGAGTGTGACTAGACGGGGGCTGACATAGCTCAGCCCTACCTAGCCAAGGACAAGCCACGCTCAGGAGTTCCAGGCACTGGGGTTAAAACTGAAGCAACTTCTGGGAGCCATTAAAGGTCAGAGAGTTCCTTCATTTAACCCTAGTTTATCTGGGGGGGTGATGTATTCCCTCTCAGTAGCCTGAGTTCTGCACACAGGAATCGTGTCTGAAATCCCTGCCCCGCCCTGAGACACTGGGAATGAAACAGCCTGGGCAGCGCCTGGCACTGGGAATTTCCCCGCAGCCTGGGAACCTCACAGGGCTGTGATGGGCTTCTCAGCGTGTGCAGCACCCATAGGTGCCGGTCCTAATGGTGCTGCACCCCCGGCTGGGCGTGGTTGGCATTAGATGACAGGCTTACAGTTCAGCTCAGTGGTTCTCAGCCCCCCCCTCCACACTACACACATTGTCCCAGCAGCGCCCTTGGCAGCACCTGGCACAAGGGGGCCTGGACCCCCCCAGTCACTATAACAACGTCACTGTTCGATGTCAGTGACCGCTCAGTGCTGGGGGGGAGCGCGGGGTGGTTATCCCAACACCTCTGACCACAGAGCCCAGAACCGCCCCGCCCCCAACACCCAGCTCTCCCCTCCCTGAACCCCCGTGGTCCAGCTGCCCCCCAACACCCAGCTCCGTGCACCCCCTGGCCCGGCTGCCCCCCGACACCCAGCTCCCCCCTCCCTGCACCCTTGCCCTCGACACCCAGCCAGGGCCACCGGGAGGGGGAGGCAAGTGGGGCAATGTGCCCCAGGCCCCGCAGGGACCCCACGAGAGGTTTTCGAGGCCCCTGGAGCGGGGTCCTTCACTCGCTTCGGGGGCCCCGGAGCTTCTTCCGCTCCGGGTCTTCGGCGGCGGAGGGTCCTTGCGCCCCGGGACCCGCCGCGGAAGACCCCAGGCCCCCTTAATCCTCTGGGCGGCCCCGCACGCAGCTCCCCCCCCCGGGTCTCACCCCGATACTCACGGGAGTGGCCCCCCTGCAGGGCTACAGCCCCCAGCAGCAGCAGGCGCAGCGCCAGGGCCATCGCCGCCCCCTCAGCGCGGCAGGACTCGGCCCATGGACCCGCTCTCGGCCGCTCACAGCCCGGCCCCGGGAACTTCGCTGCGCTGCCAGCTCCCGAGTCCCCGCTACTCACCATGGGAGCCTCTGCGCTGCAGCGATTGGCTGAGAGGGCAACATCCCACCAATAGAGGCGCACAGACCCGCCTTCATCACCGGTCGCTGGGCAGAACCCGGCCGGGCAGGCGGGGGCGAAGGAGAAGCGAAAGTGGGGACGGGGGGAAATGGGGGATTTGGCGCCGCGGAGAACTTGGCCCCGGGGCTTTAATTACCAGCAATTAACGGACAGCCCAGTGGCTGACCCTGCTCTAGAGATTTCTTTGTGAGAGGGGTTCTCAGGCCAGCCACACTGCACAGTTCAGAGGGGCTGGGGGGCTGCTACCCTCCCCCCCGGAAGTGGTTCCCGTCACACCCGGGGGTTACAGTTCGGGTCAGTGGCTCTTGGGCCCCACTGCACACATTGCTCCCTGTGCACCCCCGGCACCGACCTCCCGCAGCACCCAGGCCTGAGACCTCCCACCCAGGGGCGGCCGGTTATATGGGCTCCTGGTGTCTGAGCACCAGGAATATTCAAGGCTGGGGGCTGTGCTCCGCCATATCTGGAGCTGGGTTTCTCCCCTGGCCCTGCCTGGAGCGGGCACCGGCCCCTGCCGCCACCCCGGCCCAGTAGCGTAGCTGGGGGGAGTGGCCGCTCCCCTCTGTGCACATTTTCCGAAAGCGGCACCTTTCCAGTTTCCAGGCAGCCAGCACTGGGCTCCGGACTCGGAGTCTAGAGCCGGGTTTTGCGGGTAGCCGCCGGCGGGCTCTGGGCTCCGCTCCGCACCGCCCCCCTGCGTCCCCAGCCCAGCTCGCTAGCTCCGGGGCTGCAGGCAGCGTAGGCTGGTTGTCCAGCTCCCTGGGGAGGCGGAGGAGGAGGCTCCCAAGCCGGGGTGGGCTCTGCCGGGAGGGGAAGGGGGTGGCAGCGCAGCGGGGGGCTGAGGAGCAGCAGCCCCGTTGGTCCCCGGCAGCTCCATGCAGAGCGAGGCAGCCGCGGGCAGAGAAGGGGGCTCTGAAGCCCAGCTGGTGCTGGTGGAGAAGGAAGGAAAAGGGGGGGGGATGTTTTTTTCTCAGACTCATGGTCTCTCTTCAGCGGACGGGGCTGAGGGAGCAGGAGGCAAAGGAGCAACGTTGGGTTATTCCCCCCGCCGTACTTACCCCCCCCCCCCCGCAGTGCTGCGCCCGGGCCGTGAAACTGTGCTTAGTGCAGCTTGTGAAGGAAGGAGGGTAAATGTGCTTTAAGGTGCCAGTTCTGTCTCCTGCGTCTCACTGCTGACTAGCTGCAGCCCCAGGGCTCAGAATGAAGCCGTGTTCTCAGGGACTGTACAGACTCTAGACTAGTTTTCAGTTGCCTGCTAAATGCTTCAGCCAGGCCACCTTTTCACTTCGCTATCTCCTGAATAGTGGGGACTGGAAAGGGGGGGGGAAGGGGAGTGTAGCAGATGTCAATTTGAGGTGAATAGTCTCTTGGCCAGATTCTACTGGGTTTATGGGGCTTTGTGCTATGGACTGGAGTAAAGTGGCTGGTGAATAACCAGGAATCTGGTTAATAATTGTTCTCTAAATTCAGCTTTCTTCTTTCTCTCTCTGTGAATTATCACTAATTCAAAATAGCAGTGTGCAAGTTGACTGGAGAATGGTAATAGCATAATCTCTTGTTAGAACATTGTGAACCCTGCGACCTGATTAGTAATTTGATATGTCGGGTGGTGCCTTTTTTTATGTGTTCCCTCCCCCGCTGTTAGAACCTGGCTATGCCACTGGGGAGGGGGGCTTCCTAGACCTGAGCAGCTGGGGCTTGGGTGAATTGTGTGACACCCTACCTCCCCCCACAGCCACCACCCTGCAGTCCCCACTCCTGCCCCACGCTGGGCAAGGGGCAGCCCCATCCCCAGTGAGGCTATGGTGAGGGGTGATGGCAACCTCCCCCCTCCCCCCAGTACCCACCATAGGGGAGGCAAGTGGACTTTCTGGACCTGAGAGAGGCCCTAGGAGCATGTGCAGTAACCGTGGTGCAGAGTGACTGTGCTGCGGGGGAAGAGGAGGGGTCCCTCCCCTGGAGCTTGCTGCTGCCAGTGTGTGTGTGTGGGTGGGAGTCCTCTCTGGCCCTAGGGCAGCCTGTCTGCACCCTTATCCCCAGCCCTGCCCCACCCCAGAGCCTGCACCCCCAGCACCCCAACCCTGAGCACCCTCCTGCACTGTGAACCCCTCATCCCCAGCCCCACACCAGAGCCCTCACCTGAGGGGAAAAACACACAACTTAAAGTTGGTGGTCAGTTTGGAGTATCATTGTGTTTAGCACAATACTTGATTATTTTACACCCTTTAAAGTATATAACTAGTCGTATACAGGTGTTACGAAGTGGGAATGTTCTTAATATTTTCTCTGAATACTGTGTGAGTGCCTCAGTTTCCCCTATGCATTTCTTAAGGATCTAGATGGTGGGGTAAGGGGGTGGGATTGTTGTAGAGCTCTAGAGGGCCAGCGTGATGGTGTCTGCACAGAGAATGGCCGAAACCCTGTCTCCGGACAACTAATGGCCTGGGCCGCTCTACTGCAAGGTGCCAACTGAAGGTGTTGGAGAACAGAGATCAGGTGGCCTCCTAATGCCTGGAAAAGAGACAAAGGCCAGAGGAGGGAGTGTTAGTGCCTGTGCGGACTTCCGGGAAGCACATGGTGTGGAAGGGGATGCTGGGATGCTCTTGGAACCACTCCTTCCAAGCCAGTCAGGACTCTGGGGGAGCCTCCTCTCTCTGAGCATACTGTCTCCAGAGTAAGAAGCTTACACCTTCCTGGGTCTGACCTCGGAGCATTCAGCATGCCCTTCCACACCGTGCGCTTCCCGCAGCGAGTCCACCCAGGCAGAGTCCTGGGGCAGCCAGAGGTCCCTGCACCCCAACTCTGCAGTCAGACGTGACTCTCAGCCAGCCGGGAAAACAGAAGGTTTATTAGACGACAGGAACACAGTCTAAACCAGAACTTATAGATACAGAAAACAGGACCCCTCAGTGGAGGGTGGGAGCCCAGACCCAAATTCTGGGCCTCTCCCCATTTCCCGAGCCAGCTCCAAACTGACACTCCCTCCTCTGGCCTTTGTGCCTCTTCCGGACAAGGAGGCCACCTGATCTCTTTGTCCCCAACACCTTCAGTTGGCACCTTGCAGGGGAAACTGAGGCACCCACACACTATTCAGAGAAAACATTAAGAACATTCCCACTTCATCACAACAGGTGCAACAAAGTATAGTACTGTATATTGAAACAAGCAAGTGCTGCTTCTGATTTTCCACTTTTAATTGACCCTTGTAATCTTGTGGCACCGATGTGTTGTAGCTTCATTTTATCCCAGCAACAAATTCTTGATTTGTAGGACCACTAATAATCAACAATGGATTTTTCTGATAGTGATATTGTGCAATAAAGAGAAACATTGCACTTAAATGCTTACAACTTCCAGTCCATGTTTACACTATTTAATAAAATATATATTGGCTTACAAGGCGGGAGCGGGGGGCACCACCATGTTGGGCACCACCAAAAATTATACAAACCTGCCGCCTATGCTTCCCCCAGCCCCTGTTCAGTGACTTGTCTGTCACACGAGGGACTTCAGCACTTATGAACTTAGCCCTTCCCTGTGTGGGGAGTGATAACTTCTACAGCATCATTGCCCCCAGTTTGTGGACGGGGAGAGAGGCACAAAGAGAGCCCAGTGATTTGCCATGGAAGCAGCAAATACAGGGATAGAACCAGTGATGAGCTGCCAAAATATTAACAATAGGTTCCCTCCTCCTCACCCCACGAGGGGGTCGTGCCCCACCCCAGACCCCTGCCCCCATCCAACCCCCCTGTTCCCTGCCCTCTGCCCCCCCCACCCCCTATGCCCCCCCCCCACAAGCCTCCGAACACCTCTGACCTCTTTCAACACCCCCTCCCTGCTCCCTTACCGCGCTGCCTGGAGCTGCTCATCCAAGCCGAGGCCAGTCCAGAACCAGGGCCGGCACTCGGCCGAGACCAGCGCGGCGCCATGGGGCCTGAGCCGGAGCTGCTCGGTCGGGACCGGCACCGGCGCCGCGGGGCCCGGGACGGAACCGGGCTGTGGCGCTCGGCGGGGGCCAGGCCAGGGGGCCGGGCCGGAGGGAGCTGCTGGGCTGCGCCTCCCTGGAGCCCTCCTTGCGCCCTCCCCCCCCCGCCCCAGCTTACCTGCCTGCTGCTTGTTTCAGACTTCCCGCGAACATCTGATTCGCGGGAAGCAGGGGAGGGGGAGGAGAAGGGGGCAGAGCATTCAGGGGAGGAGGGGGAAGTGAGCTGGGACCCGGGACAGGGTAGACAGCTGCCCGAGTGTAATAGGTCCTTGCCGGGGCTCGACCCTTCCGGCGGGAGGGGAGCCACACCGACTCACTACAGTTGGGGGTAAATAGACAGTTACTTCAGCAGCTCCGGCCCTCCAGTGCAGGGACGGAGCAAAACCGACAGCTAGCTAGGGAGCCCAGACCCTAGATCAGGGCGGGGCCCACACAGTTCTAGCACAGGCCCGTAGGTGCGGGGGCTGGGCGGGCAAACAGTTCAGGAACCCAGGCCCTGGATCAGGGCGGGGTAAGCACAGGTAAAGCTCAGGCCCTTGGTCGCAGGGGGCTGAGCGAGCCAGCAGATAGGTAGGGTACGCCTAGGCTTCTGTAGCCGAGTGTTGGGTGAGGGGGAAGCCTGCCACCCGTGAGCGGGGGGGTGGCAGGGGGGAACGCAGGCCCACCCACTCCACTGCGTTCCAGCCCGGGGCCCTAGCAGCGGTTACTGCCGCTGCTGGTCAGTGGGGTATCCAGACCGCAACACACTGACATTGGCTCACACTCGGTTGCAGCCGGACCGGGGTCGGCTACCCCCGGGCTACTTCCAGGTCCCCCTCAGAGCCTACCTCGTTCATCGCGCCGGGCTCGGGCCAGGCCATCTGCATGGGCTCCTCTCGGCCAGGCCTCGGTGGCAGGTCCGGTAGCTCTGCCAGGAAGTCCGGCCAACGGTCCTCGGGCGGCTCCTCCGGGTAGCAGCAGGGGCGGAGGGGTTCTGGTGCAGTCTCGCCCTCGGTGTTAGTGGGGTGGGGCTCCCAGGGATTCTCCCAGTGACGGGCGCGGACGGGCTCCGGCGGCTTCTCCTCGTAGCGGGCCCGGGGTAGCTCAGGCCAGTTAGGACTCGGGCCTCGGAGGTCTCCTGGTCGGGAGCTCCCGGCCGCACGTCTGCTCCCTGTGGTGGCTGGTTGCCGACTGAGCTCTGGCGGCCGGCCTTTATACTTCCTGTCCCGCCCCTTGACTTCCGGGGGGCGGGGACAGGCGGTGGTGGCTCCACTCACTCTGGTGCCTGCACGTGGGCTCCCTCTTCTGGGCAGGAGGGGAGCCACACCGACTCACTACACCGAGCTTTTGTTAAATTTAAAAGCCCTTTTAGAACCAGTTGTCCTGGAACAACCGGTTCTAAAAGGGCTTCTAAATTTAACAACTGGTTCCTGCAAACCGGTGGGAACTGGCTCCAGCTCACCACTGGATAGAACCCAGAAGTCCTGGCTCCCAGCCCCTGCACTAACCCCCTAGACCCCACCCCTTTCCCAGAGTGGAGCATAGAACCCAGGAGTCCTGCTCTAAGCGCAGGGGATAACAATGACCTAATCCCTGTATTGTTTTTGCTTTTACAAGTCACTGGGCTATTTACAACATTTCTGGGAACTATTTTGATTGGTCTCCTCCCCTGGGGGAACCAAGGCTCTGAGGCCTGCAAAGTTTTCCCTGTGCTGCAGTACAGCCATAAGAATGGCCATACTGGGTCAGACCAAAGGTCCATCTAGCCCAGTATCTTGTCTACCGACAGTGGCCAAGGCCAAGTGCCCCAGAGGGAGTGAACCTAACAGGGATTGATCAAGTGATCTCTCTCCTGCCATCCATCTCCACCCTCTGACAAACAGAGGCTAGGGACACCATTCCTTACCCATCCTGGCTAATAGCCATTAATGGACTTAACCTCCATGAATTTATCCAGTTCTCTTTTAAACGCTGTTATAGTCCTACCTTTCACAACCTCAGTCAAGGACTTCCACAGGTTGACTGTGTGCTGTGTGAAGAAGAACTTCATTTCATTGCTGCCTATTAATTTCATTTGGTGACCCCTAGTTCTTGTATTATGGGAATAAATAACTTTTCCTTATCTACTTTCTCATGATTTTATATACCTCTATCATATCTCCCCTTAGTCTCCTCTTTTCCAAGCTGAAAAGTCCTAGCCTCTTTAATCTCTCCTCACATGGGACCCATTCCAAACCCCTAATCATTTTAGTTGCCCTTCTCCGAACCTTTTCTAATGCCAGTATATCTTTTTTGAGATGAGGAGACCACATCTGTATGCAGTATTCAAGATGTGGGCATACCATCGATTTATATAAGGGCAATAATATATTCTCTATCTCCTTTTTAATGATTCCTAACACGGCTACCCCTCTGATGATTAATGATTCCTAACATCCTGTTTGCATTTTTGACTGCCTGGACGTCTTCAGAGAACTATCCACGATGACTCCAGTATCTTTTTCCTGATTCTTTGTAACTAAATTAGCCCCCTTCGTATTGTATGTATACAATATGGGGTTATTTTTTCCAGTGTGCATTACTTTACATTTATCTACATTAAATTTCATTTGCCATTTTGTTGCCCAATCACTTTGTTTTGTGAGATCTTTTTGAAGTTCTTCACAGTCTGCTTTGGTCTTAACTATCTTGAGCAGTTTAGTATCATCTGCAAACTCTGCCACCTCACTTTTTACCCCTTTCTCCAGATCATTTTATTAATAAGTTGAATAGGATTGGTCCTAGGACTGACCCTTGGGGAACACCACTAGTTACCCCTTTCCATTTTGAGAATTTACCATTTATTCCTACCCTTTGTTCCCTGTCTTTTAACCAGTTCTCAATCAATGAAAGGACCTTCCCTTTTATCCCATGACAACTTAATTTACGTAAGAGCCTTGTCAAAGGCTTTCTGGAATCTATGTCCACTGGATCCCCCTTGTCCACATGTTTGTTGACCCCTTCAAAGAACTCAAATAGATTAGTAAGACACAATTTCCCTTTACAGAAACCATGTTGACTTTTGCCCAACAATTTATGTTCTTCTATGTGTCTGACAATTTTATTCTTTACTATTGTTTCAACTAATTTGCCTGGTACTGTAATTGTAATAGACTGTAATTGCCGGGATCACCTCTAGAGCCCTTTTTAAATATTGGCGTTACATTAGCTATCTTCCAGTCATTAGGTACAGAAGCCGATTTAAAGGACAGGTTACAAACCCTAGTTAATAGTTCCACAACTTCACATTTGAGTTCTTTCAGAACTCTTGGGTGAATGCCATCTAGTCCCAGTGACTTGTTACTGTTAAGTTTATCAATTAATTTCAAAACCTCCTCTAGTGACACTTCAATCTGTGACAGTTCCTCAGATTTGTCACCTACAAAAGCTGGCTCAGGTTTGGGAATCTCCCTAACATCCTCAGCCGTGAAGACCGAAAGGACAGTTACCTGTTCCGTAACTGGCGTTCTTCAAGATGTGTTGCTCCTGTCCGTTCCACAGTAGGTGTGCGTGCTTGCCACGTGCACCGGTGCCGGAAGTTTTTTCCTTAGCAGCATCTGTAGTGGGGGAGCCCCGCTGCGACCCCTGGAGTGGCGCCAACATATCACGCTATAAAGGGGGCTGCGTGCTTCCCCCCCACCCTCAGTTCCTTCTTGCCAGACAACTCCGACAGAGGGGAAGGAGGGTGGGATGTGGAATAGACAGGAGCAACACATCTCGAAGAATGCCAGTTACAGAACAGGTAACTATCCTTTCTTCTTCAAGTGATTGCTCCTGTGTATTCCACAGTAGGTGACTCCAAGCTATACCTGACAGAGGTGGGTAGCAGTTCTAAATGATAAAGGTTACGGGTTACCCGGGCGGAGTACCGCCCTACCAAACCTGGCGTCATCCCTTGCTTGGGAGACGATCGCATAGTGCGATGCGAAAGTATAGACAGAGGACCATGTAGCAGCCCTGCAGATGTCCTGAATAGGGACATGAGCCACATAGGCCGCGGACGAGGCCTGGGCTCTCATCGAATGCGCCTTAACAATAGCAGGCGGGGGAACTCCAGCCAGGTCATAACACGTGCATATGCACGAGGTGATCCAGCGGGAGATCCGCTGGGTGGAAACCGGTTGCCCTCTCATGCGCTCAGCCGTAGCAATGAAAAGCTGAAGGGATGCCCAAAATGGCCTTGTTCGATCTAAGTAAAAGGCCAGTGCCCTACGCACATCTAGCATGTGTAGGCGTCTTTCCTCATTGGAGGAATGGGGCTTAGGACACAAGACTGGCAGGAAAATGTCCTGGTCCATATGAAATACTGAGACCACCTTCGGTAGGAAGGCCAGGTGTGGGCAAAACTATACCTTTCCCCTATGGAAGACAGTGTACGGGGGTTCCGAGGTGAGCGCCCTAAGCTCCAACACCCTGCGGGCTGAGGTGATAGCCACCAAAAACGCCACTTTATCAGATAAGTGGGACCAGGAACAAGTGGCCAAGGGCTCAAAGGGAGGTCCCGTGAGGCGTGAGAGTACCAGGTTCAGGTCCCAAGGGAGAACCGGGGGTCTAGCATAAGGGAATGCTCTGTGCAAACCCTTTAAAAACCTGGAAGTCATGTGGTGGGAGAACACTGACTGTCCCGCCACCGGAGGGTGAAAGGCCAAAATATCTGCCAGGTGCACCCTGATCAAGGAGGGAGCTAGCCCTTGGGTCCTAAGGGACAGGAGGTAGTCCAGGACCAACTGGAGCAGAGCAGACACGGGGGAGGAACCTCTCTCCCTCGCCCATGAGGAGAATCGATACCACTTAGCCAGGTAGGTCCTCCGTGTGGACGGCTTCCTGCTTTCAAGCAGGACACATCTAACAGACTCGGTACACCTCCCCTCCTCCGCATCTAGCCACGGAGCAGTGATCTGCGAGCGTGTTGCTCTTGCCGGGTAGGTGGAACGCTCGGAGGAGGCTGTCGTGGGCGATACAGAACTCCCACAGGAGCTGGGCTTCCTGGCATAAGGCCCTGGAGCGCGTGCCCCCTTGCCTGTTGATGTAATACACTGCGGTGGCATTGTCCGTGAGGACTCTGACCACCTTCCCTTGCAAGTGCTGGTGAAAGGCCAGGCACGCCAGGCACACAGCCCTGAGTTCCCTGACATTTATGTGCAGGGTCAGTTCCTCGGGTGACCACATACCCTGGGTCCTGATGTCCCCCACGTGGGCTCCCCAGCCCAGGTCCGAGGCATCTGACACTAGATCTAGTGAGGGAGAGGGGTCTCAGAAGGGGATACCCCAGAGCATGTTGCTCAGGAGGGACCACCATTGGAGGTCTGCAACCACCATTGGCGGTACCATGACAACCTTGTCCAGGCCGTCCCTGGCCTGGGAATAGCGGGAGGCCAACCAGAGTTGGAGGGTCCTCATCCGGAGCCTGGCATATCGTACCACTGTGGTGCATGCTGCTATGTGGCCGAGGATTTGAAGGCATATCTGAGCCGTGGTTACTGGGAAGGCCGTGACCGAGGCGACGAGGCCTTTGAGCACCTTGAACCTGTCCCTTGGAAGGGAGGCTGTGGCTGCCTGGGAATCCAGCAGCGCTCCTATGAATTCTATGCGCTGGACAGGAACTAACGTGGATTTCTCCTCATTTACCATTAGGCCCAGAGCGGAGCAGGTGCGTAGCAAGAGGGATACTTGCTGCTGCACCTGGGACCAGGACTTACCCTTGAGCAGCCAATCATCCAGGTAGGGAAAGACCTGCAGCCCTCTCCTCCTGAGGTGGGCCGTTACACCGCCATACATTTGCTGAAGACCCTGGGGGCCATCGAGAGGCCAAAGGGGAGGACCGTAAACTGGTAGTGGTCCTGACACACCAGGAAACGGAGGAAGCGCCTGTGACCTTCGAAAATGTGGATGTGGAAGTAGGCATCCTGGAGGTCCAGCGCTGCAAACCAATCCCCCAGGTCTAGGGAGGGAATAATAGAGGCTAGGGACACCATGCGGAATTTGCAGCGTACCACAAAGGGGCACGAGCTCGTTGAGCTTCCGCAGATCGAGGATGGGCCGAAGCCCACCCTTTGCCTTCGGGATGAGGAAATACCTGGAATAAAACCTCTTGCCCCGGAATTCCCAAGGTACCCTCTCCACGGCTCCCAGGGAGAGGAAGCGCTGTACCTCCTGACCTAGGAGGAGCGCATGTTCCAGATCCTCTGCCGACTCCCTGGCCGGAGGGCAATTGGGAGGGGGTGAAACAAACTGCAACCTGTACCCCAGGGATATAGTGTTGAGGATCCAGCGGTCCATAGTGATACAGGCCCATTACAAACGGAAGACAGGTAAACGATTTGCAAACCTGAACTTTATTAACTGGGGGGGGGTTAACCTGGCAACAGGCCTGGTGACTCCCCACAAGCAGTCAAAAACGCCGCTTCCCTGGCCTCCTGGTCTTAGAGGGCCCCAGATGAGGGGCCAAACGGGATTGGCGTTGTGACCGGCGCCTCTGCTCCTGCTCCTTCTTAGGCGGGGGCTCATATCTGCCCTGAACCTGTGGAGCGGAGTTGTGAGGCCTGGGCTTGTCCTTGGCCGGTGGGACGTACAGGCCCAGCATCTGCAGGGTAGTACAGGAGTCTTTCATCCCATGCAGACGCATATCTGTTTGATCTGCAAACAGGGCCCGACCATCGAACGACAGGTCCTGCATGATCGACTGGGACTCAGCCGATAGGCCAGAGAGCAAAAGCCAGGACGCCCTTCTCATGGAAATTGCCTTGGCCATCGAACGAGCGGCCGTGTCCGCCGCATCGGGAGGCCGCCTGGAGCGCCGCTTTAGCCACCGCCGCACGCTCATCCACAAGGGCCCAGAACTCCTTCCTGCCCTTCTCGTGGAGGGAGGGCTCAAACTTGGGAAGGGACCCCCACAGGTTAAAATCATATCTGCTCAAGAGTGCCTGGTGGTTGGCCATTCTGAGCTGAAAGCTCACAGACGAATAAACTTTTCTCCCAAAGGAATCCAGCCTGCAAGCGTCTTTGTCCTTAGGGGTAGGAGCGGGTTGGCCATGTCTCTCTTGGTGGATCACCGACTCCACCACTAGAGAGTTCGAAGTTGGGTGGGAGTATAAGTACTCGTGCCCCTTTGTGGGCACAAAGTACTTCCGTTCAGCCTTTCTGGAGATTGGACAGAGAGATGCCGGGGTTTGCCAGAGGCCAGTAGTAATATTGGCCACCCCCTGATAGAGCGGGAGGGCCACAAGCCCCGCCGTCGAAGACATTAAACAATATGTCCGATGGCTCCTCCATCTCCTCGGCCTGGAGCTGGAGGTTTGATGCCACCCTCCTGAGTAGTTCCTGGTGGGCCTTGAAATCCTCCTGAAAGACTGGAGGTGGTGGCGCCACGGAGTCGTCCGGCGCCGAGGAGGTTGGTGCCGCAGTGTCGTCTGCACCCAGCTGTACTGAAAGCTCGACGTCCTGACCCGGGGCCCGAGTCAGTGCCGGAGGGTCAGTGCCCACTGCCTCATCGTGGTGCCGAGGTGGCAACATCGGCTGGGCCTGGGATGCTCCCGCCACGAAGCGGGGTCCTGGAGGTGCCAGTGCCTGGGGCCCCGGTGCCCACTGGCACCACTGTCCCTGCCAGGGAACGGCCTGACCCTGGTACGCGAGGTGGCCCGGAAGGGCCGGCTGGTCCTGCGGCACCGAGCAGCTCACCGAGGGGCAGCTGAGTGCCGAAGCCGAAGTCCGGGATGAGCGGACGGTGCTGTACGAACGGCTGGAGCGGTTCCGTACATGACATCTCCGGTCCCTGGAGGAGGACAGGTAGGAGTCGGGGGTGCTGTCCCTATGGTGCCTCCGGCACCCAAGACTACAACGCCTCGGTGCCTGGGATTCCCATGATAAGGTCCAGGCGTAGCGCCATCCACGGCAGCTGCCGGAGCAGGAATGGCGGTGCCCATGACAACGAGACCTGTCCCTGCAGTCAAAGCTCGGAGAGGAGTGGCGCCGTCTTAGTGCCTCCCATATGGTCTCCCGGAGTGGAGGTGGAAAGCTTGCTCGCAAACGATCCTGCTCACAGCGTGGAGGCGCTTCAACTCGGGACAGTATCTCGACCTCGGAGACGTCCGGAGAGGGTCAATGGGCACTGAGTGATGGCTTCCCACAGGATCGGGGGCCTGACTGGAGCGGTGCTCCCGGTAACGGAAGAGTCATGATGTCGCACGCGGCCTGAGCTGCCTCCGGCGTCAAAGGCATTCTCACCTCTAGCGAGGCGTGCGTGGACGGCACCGGACTACTCCGCTTTATCCGAGTCTGAGGTCTCGGTCCTGATGGGGATCATGGGCTGCCCAGCGCGGGTCTAGCCTAACCCTGTTCTTTCTCCCGGCGCCGCTGAGTCTTCCCTTGCTTCTTAGAAGGGGAGCGGTGCCAGCTCGTCGACGGGGCCTTGCTGCACACCGACGACGCGGTACCGGGTGCGGAATCAAGACGGCGCACCGGGGGCACTTCACTGCACGCTGAGGACGAGGTGCCCGGCGCGGGGTCGACTCAACGTGCCGGTGCCGGGGTCAACCCTGACTCCATTAGGAGAGCTCGGAGTTGGATCTCAGGCTCCTTCTTTGTTCAGGGCTTGAAGGAGTGGCAAATTTTACACTTCTCACTAATGTGAGCCTCACCCAGACAGCGAAAACACTGAGTGTGTGGATCGCTTCTGGGCATAGAATTGCGACAAGAGTCACACCACTTGAAGCCTGGGCCATGGGGCATGCCAGCACTAACAGAGAAAGGTTCAACAAGTAACTTCAGGGAAAGCTGGATACCACTAAGGCTAGAAATGCTGCAGCAGGCTGGAGCACAAGTTTCGACTACCTTCTCTGGCGGCAAGAAGGAACTGAGGGTGGGGGAAGCACACAGCCCCCTTTATAGTGCGATATGTCGGCGCCACTCCAGGGGTCGCAGCGGTGCTCCCCCACTACGGGTGCTGCTGAGGGAAAAACTTCCGGCACTGGTGCACGTGGCGAGCATGCACACCTACTGTGGAATACACAGGAGCAATCACTCGAAGAAGAAGCAAAGAATCCATTTAGTTTCTCCGCAATGACTTTATCGTCTTTAAGCGCTCCTTTTGTATCTCGATCATCCAGGTACCCCACTGGTTGTTTAGCAGGCTTCCTGCTTCTGATGTACTTAAAAAACATTTTATTACCTTTTGAGGTTTTGGCTAGCCATTCTTCAAACTCCTCTTTGGCTTTTCTTATTACATTTTTACACTTAATTTGACTTCCATTTTTTAAAAGATGCCTTTTTATCTCTCACTGCTTCTTTTACATGATTGTTAAGCCACGGTGGCTCTTTTTTAGTTCTTTTACGGTGTTTCTTAATTTGGGGTATACATTTAAGTTGGGCCTCTATTATGGAGTCTTTTAAAAGCATCCATGCAGCTTGCAGGGATTTCACTTTAGTCACTGTACCTTTTAATTTCTGTTTAACTAACCTCCTCATTTTTGCATAGTTCCCCTTTTTGAAATTAAATGCCACAGTGTTGGGCTGTTGAGATGTTCTTCCCACCAGAGGGATGTTAAATGTTGTTATATTATGGTCACTATTTCCAAGCGGTCCTGTTATAGTTACCTCTTGGACCAGCTCCTGCGCTCTACTCAGGACTAAATTGAGAGTTGTCTCTCCCCTTGTGGGTTTCCCGTACCAGCTGCTCCAAGAAACAGTCATTTAAAGTATCGAGAAATTTTGTCTCTACATTTCGTCCTGAGGTGACATGTTCCCAGTCAATATGGGGATAATTGAAATCCTCCACTATTATTGAGTTCTTAATTTTGATAGCCTTTCTAATTTCCCTTAGCATTTCATCATCACTATCACTGTCCTGGTCAGGTGGTCGATAATAGCTCCCTAATGTTATAGTCTTATTAGAGCATGAAATTACTATCCATAGAGATTCTATGGAATATGTGGATTCACTTAAGATTTTTACTTCATTTGATTCTACATTTTCTTTCACATATAGTGCCACTCCCCCTCCCTGCACGACCTGTACTGTCCTTCCAATATATTTTGTACCCCGGAATGATTGTGTCCCATTGATTGTCCTCAGTCCACCAGGTTTCTGTGGTATACCACCAGGTATCAATATCCTGCTGTATCACATCAGGGCAGTTTGGACAGAAACCAGCATTGCCCCTCTGCCATACACACCTCTCACTCCCCACAGCCCCACTGAGAGCCTCCCCCTACACTGGCTGAGGGTGATGGTCAACCACAAGCCCAATGACTTCCAGACTGACTGTCTCCCCTGGCTGGCTCTGAGCTGCTGGCGCCGACCATAAACGCAGGACAGTTCTGGGCCGGGCAGCCATTTTGTATATCTGACATGCATGAGTGAATGCAAGATGGTCACCTCAATAGGAATCACCCTTTCGTCTGACGATCACCCTAATAAGTCTGTCACAGGCTGTGGATCAGTGGCCTAGGGCTGTGGGGCAGCCCTTTTGGTGCCATTACAGAGCTTTGCTCTATGGATGGCCTGTGGTTTCTGATTCTGGAGGTTTACATTTTTAGGGGCCCAAATGGAGACACCCGGGGCTTGACTTGCAGAGGTGCGGCACTCCCCCAGCTCCCTGTGATTTTCCCCTAGCATTGTGGGTGCCCAGCACCCCACAACATCAGCCTTAGGGTGGCTCAAAGCTGGGCCCCCAAAAAAGGAGGCATTGAGAATTAGAGGGCACTTTTGAGAGTGCCTCACCCCGGGGGCCTCCTGCACGGAACGGGGCTCAGCACCCCTTCCCCCCCGCTCTCCAAGGGGTTCCCACCACCATCGGGGATCTCTTCTCTCTGTCCCTGCTCCAGAGGCTCAGGGGACGGGATGTGTCCCGGTGGGTTTCTTTGGGAATGTGGAGTGAGAAAAACTCTCCCTGGGCCAAGACGTAGGCAAGAGGGGGCAGTGGATTCAGGATGGTCCCAGGTTCATCCAGACAGGCCAGTAATTGACCATTACAAGCTGGGAAAGCAGGCTCCTTACCTGCCTCTGAGCCACGCCGAGGTGTGTGGGGGGGTGATCACAGAGGGACCATGACCGCACCAGAGCTCTACAGGCAAAGCACAGAGCCAGGGAGGAGATGTCCTGTATTCCCAGCTCTCTATTAGCATGGTGAGTGCTCCCTACACTGGGGTTCACTGCTTTCCTGCTATTTCTATAGTTCCTTTAACCCAGGGGTGGGCAAACTTTTTGGCCTGAGGGCCGCATTGGGTTTCCAAAATTGTATGGAGAGCCAATTAGCGGAGGCTGTGCCTCCCCAAACAGCCAGGCATGGTCCGGCCCCGCCCCCTATCCAACTCCTCCTGCTTCTTGCCCCCTGATGGCCCCCTGGTACCCCTGCCCTATCCAACCACCCCTTCTCCCTGTCCCCTGATTGCCCCCGGAACCCCTTGTAGCCTGATTTAGGGTGTAGTGATAATATTAATGTGGCTAATATGGGAAATTATTTTATTTATTTATTTTGTATTTAATTGTAATTTTAGTTTGATTTAATTTAAGTAACAATATTAATAATAATTAATTATTATTATCAATAGTAATTGGTATGGGTTTTAGGCTCGCCAATCTGTTTGATCAGAAGATAACAGTTCTTGTCCTGAATCAGGCTCCACAGAATGTACAAAGGACGCTTGGGGGTATGACAGGAAGCTCATACTGAGACAGATGGAGACTTAAAGACTTTTTATTAAAATCAATAATAGTAAGTCAATGGTAAAATACCCAGAGATACAAAGTGACAATTGCATTACTGCTATTCAAAAGATACATATGATAATATAGTATTATATGCAACAAAGCTTTGGTTAATATACTCACACCCTTCCTTGATAACCTGGTGGTAAGAGACACAGGAACAGCCTTGTGCTTCAGGTTTCTCAATTCTTGAGTGAGGGATGCAGGGCTTAGAAGAAACTAATGCTATGAGCTATTAAAGCGAACTTAGGGTTTACTTGACTAACAAACTTAAAATCAAAACCTGATCAACAAAGAATAAAGCTTAGGGAAACCAAGCTTAGCCTTGTTCCTTTGAAACTTAAAGTTTAAGAAGAACAAGTACAGCCTACTAATAGTAACAGTCATCGTAGATAGACAGAATAGGTAAAGTGGAGGAAGTACGTGAGAATAGAGTAAAGTGATAATGGAGATGGAGTAAAGTGAGAACAGAGTACTCTATTGAGATGGGTCACTTCTTTTATAGGGCAAATGCCAGAAATCCTTCCTCTTATGCCCAAATTTCATTCCTCACCCACAGAAATGTTAGGGTACACTTACCCCATAGGCTAATATAGTTGTGCGGATTGATGACAGGTATGTATGCACATCAGTCTCTTGTGGTGTACTTGTTAAGTCTGTGGGTACAACATTGAAAACCCCCCTATGCCATTCTCCATTGTCTATTGGTCTAGATAAAAGGTCATGGACATAGGCGTGGGCACTCATCTATTTAGGTAACAAGCTATAGGTCAACTTTGCTTTCTGAGTAAAAGGTCTTAATATAGATATGCTAACTTTGCTTTAGCTTAACATAACATACAGGATATGGCCTGTAGGTCTCTTGCATTACAGCCAAACTTACTTTAATATAAATCTATAAACTGATTACAATAAACCAAATACTTAAACTATAAGAAAATATAGATAGATAGATAGATAGATAGATAGATAGGACTAACCTGCTTGCTTTTATTTATATCTATCAGCTACACCCTGCCCCTGACTGCCCCCCACCGCCCCATTCAATCCCCCTCTCCTTCCTGACTGCCCCTTGGAGATCCCTGCCCCCATTCCCCCCCCCCCCCCCCCCCCCCCACCCCCCCCCCCCTACGTCCACCACCACACTGCCCCACCCCCTGCCCCCCAGCCACCCCCCCCGACCTCCCCTGCCCTCTATCCAACCCCCCCCCCCGCTCCATGCCCCCTTACCGCATTGCCTGGCGCACTGGTGGCGGCGGCGCTACAGCCGCACCGCCTGGCTGGAGCCAACCACACCACCACCACCGCACAGCACAGAGCACCAGGTCAGGCTGGGCTTTGCAGCTGCGCTGCCCCAGGAGCTCGCCGCTCAGAGCATTGGAGCGAGCTGAGGCTGCGGGGGAGGTTGGCTGAGGGTGATGCCCCCAGCCCCTCCCCTTGTGGTTGACCTAGCCTCCTGGACCAGGAGCTCAGGGGCTGGGCAGGAGGGTCCCACAGGCCACCATAGTTTGCCCACCTCTGCTTTAACCCCTAAGTGCCTCACTGACTATGGACAGCACCCACAGCCCTATGGAGATGCAGTCACCACTGGGGAAGAGCACATTAGCCAAACACACAGGGGAAATGTCAGCCAAGGGCTATGGGGCAAACTCCTGCTCTTATGGAAAGTGCGCATGAGGTCTTCAACCTACACCCATCTGACAGGCCTTGGGGTTTAACCCCTCCCTCCCCGTCAGTCCTCCACCCCCCCCCACACACACACATACCCCATGGATCCTCCATTATTTGCTGGGCAGTGCTCCGGCAGCAGCCGACTTCATAATATGCATTGACTTGTGCACAAAGATTGCCATACAGACAGAGGAGAACCCCACCCTAGCTGGGCAAGGGGAGGCGGGAGCAAAGACAGAGACTGAGCTGGGGAGGTTCAGTTTGGTGCCCAGGCTAAAGTTCCCCATAAACACAGTGATCCCCTGGCAAGTGGAGGATGGTATCCTCCGGCCCAGAGACAGGTGTGTTCTCCCCACTGCATTGAAGGGGCGGGGGGGATCTGGGCCCAGACCTATGGAGAAAAGGCCCAGTAGAGTCAGACAAAGAGAGGAACTAGAATGAAATTCCCCGCCCCCAACTCAGCCTGTATCTTTGCTCCTGGATTCCCGGTATCAGCCCTACAGACAGCTGTGCTGAAGAAAGGGTCAGCTGTTTAAATGGCTGCTGGGCCGATGCTGGAGTCAGGCAGTGCTTTCTAGTCACAGCAGCCGGCGGGGATGATTCAGGGCTGTGAGCGTCAGGGTGACACACTGGAACTGCAGGGGGGAATCCCAGCTTCCTCTCCCTTGGACTGAGGTGTGTGTGTGTGTGTGTGTGTGTGTGTGTGTGTGTGTACACCTGCAGGTGAGCACACCTGAGTGTATTGCAGGGGTTGTAGATTTAGCTTGGGGTTCTCCAAGGCACCTATGGCAGTTAGACACCTAAATCCCACTGGATTTCAATGGGGATTTGGGCACCTGATTCCCTTGGTCCCCTTTTGAAAATCATGTTCCTCCCCAATACCCCCAGCATTGGTAGGGGGCCACGCTTACCTCACTAGCCCAGTGCAGGCTGTCTGCAATTGCAGGGCAGGGGCTGCACGTTACAAACCTGACAGAGCCCCAAAAAAGGTCAGGGACACACAGTTTGCTGACCTTCACCAAATGGGTCTGATCCTGAGGCCCTAGCTCAGTTCATAACACTGGTCTACAATTTTTGAGAAGTCGTCTGCTTCATAGATAAAATGTGCTATTTATTATATATTTTGATGTGCTGAATTCAAATATGACAATTAAAACAACTGATTGGCTACTGTTTCTAAGATATTCAAGTTTTTACATTTTATGTCTATCTATATTGTGTAGATAGTAGAGTTTTAATCATAAATTGTAAACCTAGGTCTTTTCATGTGTTTATGGTTGCTTTACATGATAATATTTCACCTGTCCTGTTTATGTAACACTTTAAAAATCAGCAAAAGGGTTATATAAATAAAATTTATTATGAAACAAAAGGCAAAAAACTATTATGTACATAGCTTAGTCCTATTCAGTGTCTACTCGGTGCTTCTTGGCTTGTCTCTTGTATTCATTAAATGGAGCATCTCTTGTCACTGTCTGCAAGCATTGATGGGCTCCATTTGCCCTGATAGCGTTTCTCCATTGTTGCAATGTCCTGGTGAAATCGCTCGCCGTGCTCGTCGCTCACTGCTCCGCAGTTCGGTGGAAAAAAATCTAGATGAAAGTGCAAAAAATGTATCTTTAGTGACATGTTGCAACCGAGGCTTTTGTATGCCTTGAGAAGGTTTTCCACCAACAACCTGTAGTTGTCTGCCTTGTTGTTTCCGAGAAAATTTATTGCCACTAACTGGAAGGCTTTCCATGCCGTCTTTTCCTTGCCACACAGTGCATGGTCAAATGCATCATCTTGAAGAAGTTCACGAATCTGAGGACCAACAAAGACACCTTCCTTTATCTTAGCTTCACTTAACCTTGCAAATTTTCCACAGAGGTACTTGAAAGCTGCTTGTGTTTTGTCAATGGCCTTGACAAAGTTCTTCATCAGACCCAGCTTGATTCAACAAGTGGTGGATGCTGAACACTTTTCTTCTCAGGCTCCAATGACTGTCGGAGTGGCCAATCTTTCTTGATGTAGTGGGAATCTCTTGCACGACTATCTCATTCGCAGAGAAAACAGCAGTACTTTGTGTATCCAGTCTGCAGACCAAGCAAGAGAGCAACAACCTTCAAATCACCACAAAGCTGCCACTGATGTTGGTCATAGTTTATGCACCTCAAAAGTTGTTTCATGTTGTCATAGGTTTCCTTCATATGAACTGCATGACCAACTGGAATTGATGGCAAAACTCATCTTCGATGAATCAATGAACAGTCTCCACTCATCTGGATCGTGAACGATGTTGAGGGCTGCCATCACACCATCGATGTTGTTGCAGGCTACAAGATCACCTTCCATGAAGAAGAATGGGACAAGATCCTTTTGATGGTCACGGAACATGGAAACCCTAATATCACCTGCCAGAAGATTCCACTGCTGTAGTCTGGAGCCCAACAGCTCTGCCTTACTCTTGGGTAGTTCCAAATCCCTGACAAGGTCATTCAGTTCATCTTGTGTTATGAGGTGTGGTTCAGAGGAAGAGGATGGGAGAAAATGTGGGTCCTGTGATACTGATGGTTCAGGACCAGAAGTTTCATCCTCTTCCTCTTCCTCGTCTGACTCAAGTGAGAATGATTCTGGTGCATCAGGAACTGGCAGTCCTTCTCCGTGCGGTACTGGGCATATAGCTGATGGAATGTTTGGATAATGCACAGTCCACTTTTTCTTCTTTCCCAACTGGAGGCACCATGCAGAAGTAACAATTGCTGGTATGATCTGTTGGCTCTCTCCAAATCATTGGCACTGCAAAAGGCATAGATTTCCTTTTCCTGTTCAACCACTGGTGAAGATTTGTTGCATAAGTGTTGCAGCATATGTGTGGGGCCCACCTCTTGTCCTGATCTCCAATTTTGCAGCCAAAATAAAGGTGATAGGCTTTCTTAACCATAGTGGCTATACTGCGCTTTTGTGATGCAAAAGTCACTTCACCACAAACATAGCAGAAGTTATCTGCACTGGTCACACAAGTACGAGGCATCTCTGCTCACTTTGGCTAAACATAAATGTGTCCCTTTGCAAAATCAAACACTGACAAATAAGAGAGCATGACACTGTATGATTTCTAGAGCTGATATAGGGCAATTTGTTCAGCAGAGTGATGTAAGCTTCGTTATGATTGCATCATCCATGACTTCTAGGAATAACATGATGCAATTCATATCATGAATGACGCAATACCAGCTTCAGATTGCATCATTCATTGTTTTGCCTAAAAAGCAAGTACTGTCCAAACCCAGTCATAGATTTATTCATAGATCCAGTCAAAGATGTATTTTAGTCATTTCTGGTTTATATTGAGATCCCTTCCCTTTATAACTCACTTATCCTCCGCCATTCCCAAGTCAAGGGTCACATATACTGACCCAATAGCATATCTTGAAAACTAGAGCCAATCAACAATTTTAAGCATCATTTTCGTTCTCAGTGACCCAGAATTAGTAAAGTTTGACTACATTTATTTCAGAAGCATTTTGGCTGTAGAGCAGTGTAATAAGACAGATTAACATTCAGTCTCCCCTCACCCTGGCAGTGCACTGCTTTCCTCTAATTAGTGAGTAGTGGTAGAAAATCCACTCAGGTTTTCTCCCTCTCTCTCCAGTCCTCCAACATTGATCAATTTCCCCTCACATTCTGCCCTTTTCCCCTCTAAGGGCTTCTCTACACACAGTTTTTGCATCAATTTAACTCTATGGGTTTCTGAACCTGTAAAGTTAAATGGGTGCATCTCCTAGTGTAGACACAATTATATTAACACAGCTCAGTTGGTACATTTGCCAAAACAAGCTATCGCAACAGAAACACTTTTATACAGACATACCTGGGTTCACATAAGGGGAAGTGCATTGATTTAACTATATCAAATTAAAAAAACCACCTAGTTAAATTGATGCAAAAACTGTGTTTAGACCAGCTCTAATTCTCAAATATGGATGATCCATATTTGAGAATTAGAGCTGGTCTAAACACAGTT
>NC_048302.1:1775646-1820611 GCF_013100865.1 Trachemys scripta elegans
GGTCCTCTGAGCTCTTTAAGTTTGATTACCCTGTAAAGTTATTTTCCATACTGATTTTACAGAGATGATTTTTACCTTTTTCTTTAATTAAAAGCCTTCTTTTTAAGAACCTGATTGATTTTTCCTTGTTTTTAGATCCAAGGGGGTTGGATCTGTATTCACCAGGAGTTGGTGAAAGGAAGGAGGGGGGATGGTTAATTTCTCCTTGTTTTAAGATCCAAGGGGGTTGGAACTGTATTCACCAGGAGTTGGGGGAAGGAAGGAGGGGGGATAGTTCATTTCTCCCTGCTTTAAGATCCAAGGGGTTTGGATCTGTATTCACCAGGGAATTGGTGAAGAGTTTCTCAAGGCTTCCCAGGGAAGGGAATCCACTTGGGAATGGTGGCAGCGGACCAGATCTAAGCTGGTAGTTAAGCTTAGAAGTTTTCATGCAGGCCCCCACATTTGTACCCTAAAGTTCAGAGTGGGGAAGCAGCCTTGACATGGTGGCAGAGCGGTGGGATTCATTTTAAACCCAAAAGCCAGTAAGATTTTTTTTTCCTTCTAGCTGCTTGGAAAGCAGAGCTGAAGGTAGATGCATATCTTATCTCTCCTTGCCTGAAGGCAGAGGTATTAAGTTTTTTTTTAGCAAGGGCCTTTGTTAAGAGAAGTGTTCAATTAATGAGCAAACAACTGGTAAAAGGAATTTACAAGCTGAATTGTTTTTTTTTTTCTTTTTACATCCTCAGGAGTAGCTAGTTAGAAAGTCTCTGTTAACTCAGCAGCAGCCTGAGCTGAGTGCATCCCAGTTTCAGTCAACTGCAGAGGGGTGTGACCCAGCACAAGAAAACAGGAAAATGACTACCAAAGAAGAAAAAGCCAAAGAGGAGGCCCACAAGAGAGAGATGGAGCTGAGAGAAAGAGAAGAGAAAGCCAAAGAGGAGGCCCACAAGAGAGAGATGGAGCTGAGAGAAAGAGAAGAGAAAGCCAAAGAGGAGGCCCACAAGAGAGCTATGGAGCTAGAAAAAGCCGAAGAGGAGGCCCACAAGAGAGAGATGGAGCTGAAAGAAAAAGAGATGGAGGAGAGAGAAAAAGAGAGGAAGCATGAGCTGGAAGTAGCAAGGGCTAGGCCGGATACATCAGCCAATCCTAGCAAACCCTCTCCAGGTACCCCTTCCCATCCCAGAAAATTCCCCACCTACAAGGCAGGCGATGATACTGAGGCCTTCTTAGAAAATTTTGAAAGGGCCTGCCTTGGATACAGCATCACTCCAGAGCAGTACATGGTAGAGATGAGGCCGCAGCTCAGTGGACCCTTAGCAGAGGTGGCGGCTGAAATGCCTAAGGAACACATGAACAGTTATGAACTTTTTAAAAACAAGGCCAGACTCAGAATGGGGCTAACACCTGAGCATGCCCGTCGGCGGTTCAGAGCCCCAAGGTGGAAACCAGACGTGTCATTTACCCGACATGCCTACCACATTGACAAAAATTGTGATGCCTGGGTATCAGGAGCAAATGTTAAATCTCTGGAAGATCTGGTTTCCCTAGTAAAAATGGAACAGTTTTTAGAGGGTGTTCCTGAGGAAATAGAAAGGTACATCCTAGATGGGAAGCCCAAAACTGTAACCGAGGCGGGGGAGATTGGAGCTAAATGGGTGGAGGTGGCAGAAAAGAAAAAAACTAGTAGCAGTTGGAGCGAATATCAGAAGGGGCAACCCGAAACCAAACCTTACCACCGGGGACAACCCAAGGCCCCACCCACATCCCAAGGGAAACCCCAGACGCCTTGTCACCCCACCCCACCCCACCAGTCTCCACCAACCAACATCGCCCTGGTGATACCTTAGCAGGGCGATGTTTTAAATGTAATGAACTGGGACATATAAAGGCTCACTGCCCCAAGAACCCCAACCGATTACAGTTCATTACACCACAATCACACCAAAGATCCCCAAACCCAGATGCCTCTCTCATACCCTCGGAGCGAAGGGAAACCTTGAGAGTGGGCGGAAAGAAGGTTATCGCTTGGAGGGACACTGGGGCACAAGTGTCAACTATCCACCAATCCCTAGTGGACCCCAAACTCATCAACCCGGAGGCTCCAGTGACAATTCAACCCTTCGTGTCACAGTCTGTAACCTTGCCTACAGCCAAGTTGCATGTCCAGTACAAGGGCTGGTCAGGAATCTGGACTTTTGCCGTCTATGACAATTATCCCATCCCCATGCTGCTCGGGGAAGACTTGGCCAACCATGTGAAGCTAGTGAAGCTAGCCAAGAGGGTGGGAATAGTCACCCGCAGCCAGGCTAAGCCAGCTTTCACCCCCATCCCTGTTCCTGAGCCGTCCACCAGGGCCCCGGCTGTGTTACCAGAGACCCAAACAAAGGTGGTGGAACCGGATCCCCTGCCAACGACTGCAACAGCTGTAGTGGATCCAATTCCAGAGACCCAGCCAAAGCTAGTCCCAGAACCGGAACTAGCAACGCAACCAGCACCAGAACCATTGCCAGCACTGAGTCCAGCGCTTGCAAACCCGTCTACAACTCCAATGCCAGAGGGTACCAGCGAGCCTGAACTGGCGGAAGCAGCCGATAACTCTACCCAAGAGGCTCAGCCAGAGCCTGAAATACCACATAGTGCACCAGCAAACAGCAGTTCACGGTCAATGGAAACAGCCCCAGCACCTGCATCACTTCCAGAGGGACCAAGCCCCAGTCCACAGTCCAAGGAGGCACTGATGTCTCCAGCATCAAAGGAACAGTTCCAGGCTGAGCAGGAAGCAGATGACAGCCTTCAGAAAGCTTGGGCGGCGGCATGGAGCAACCCAACGCCTCTCAGCTCTTCTAACCGATCCCGGTTTGTTGTAGAACAAGGACTTTTATACAAGGAGACTCTTTCTGGTGGGCACCAGGAAGACTGGCATCCTCAAAGACAGTTGGTAGTTCCCACTAAGTATCGGGTAAAGCTCTTGGGCTTAGCCCATGATCATCCCAGTGGCCATTCTGGGGTGAACAGAACCAAAGACCGGTTGGGGAAGTCCTTCCACTGGGAGGGAATGGGCAAGGACGTTGCTAAATATGTCCGGTCTTGTGAGGTGTGCCAACGAGTGGGAAAGCCCCAAGACCAGGTTAAAGCCCCTCTCCAGCCACTACCCATAATTGAAGTCCCATTTCAGCGAGTAGCTGTGGATATTCTGGGTCCTTTCCCAAAGAAGACACCCAGAGGAAAGCAGTACATACTGACTTTCATGGATTTTGCTACCCGATGGCCGGAAGCAGTACCCTTAAGCAACATCAGGGTTAAAAGTGTGTGCCAGGCATTAGCAGACATTTTTGCCAGGGTAGGTTGGCCCTCCGACATCCTTACAGATTCGGGAACTAATTTCCTGGCAGGGACCATGAAAAACCTGTGGGAAGCTCATGGGGTGAATCACTTGGTTGCCACCCCTTACCACCATCAAACCAATGGCCTGGTGGAGAGGTTTAATGGAACTTTGGGGGCCATGATACGTAAATTCGTAAATGAACACTCCAATGATTGGGACCTAGTGTTGCAGCAGTTGCTTTTTGCCTACAGGGCTGTACCACATCCCAGTTTAGGGTTTTCACCATTGGAACTTGTGTATGGCCGCGAGGTTAAGGGGCCATTACAGTTGGTGAAGCAGCAATGGGAGGGGTTTAAGCCTTCTCCAGGAACTAACATTCTAGACTTTGTAAGCTACCTACAAAGAACCCTCCGACACTCTTTAAGCCCTTGCTAAAGAAAATCTAAAGGATGCTCAGGAAGGGCAAAAGGCATGGTATGATAAACATTCCAGAGAACGGTCCTTCAAAGTAGGAGACCAAGTCATGGTTTTAAACGTGCTCCAGGCTAATAAAATGGAAGCGTCATGGCAAGGACCATTCACGGTCCAGGAGCGCCTAGGAGCTGTTAACTATCTCATAGCCTCCCCCACCTCCAACATAAAGCCTAAGGTATACCATGTTAATTCTGTTAAGCCCTTTTATTCCAGAGAATTAAACGTTTGCCAGTTTACAGCCCAGGAAACAGATGACGCGGAGTGGCCTAAAGGTGTCTATTACGAAGGAAAAAGGGATGGTGGCGTAGAAGAGATGAACCTCTCCGCGACCCTTGGACGTCTGCAGCGACAGCAGATCAAGGAGCTGTGCACAACCTTTGCACCAATTTTCTCAGCCACTCCGGGACAGACCGAACAGTCATACCACTCCATTGACACAGGTAATGCTCACCCAATTAGAACCCCACCCTACCGAGAGTCACCTCATGCCCAAACTGCTATACAAAGGGAGATCCAGGACATTCTACAGATGGGTATAATCCGCCCCTCTAATAGTGCATGGGCATCTCCAGTGGTTCTAGTTCCCAAACCAGATGGGGAAATACACTTTTGCGTGGACTACCGTAAGCTAAATGCTGTAACTCGTCCTGACAACTATCCAATGCCACGCACAGATGAGCTATTGGAGAAACTGGGACATGCCCAATTCATCTCTACTTTAGACTTAACCAAGGGGTACTGGCAAGTACCACTAGATGAACCCGCTAAGGAAAGGTCAGCCTTCGTCACCCAGGCAGGGGTGTATGAATTCAACGTACTCCCTTTCAGGTTGCGAAATGCACCCGCCACCTTCCAAAGACTTGTAGATGGTCTCCTAGCGGGATTGGGAGAATCTGCAGTTGCCTACCTCGATGATGTGGCCATTTTTTCTGATTCATGGACAGAACACCTGGAGCACCTGGAAAAAATCTTTGAGCGCATCCGACAGGCAGGACTAACTGTTAAGGCTAAAAAGTGTCAAATAGGCCAAAACAGAGTGACTTACCTGGGGCAACAGGTGGGTCAAGGAACTATAAATCCCCTACAGGCCAAAGTGGATGCTATCCAAAAGTGGTCGGTTCCAAAGTCAAAGAAACATGTCCAATCCTTCTTAGGCTTGGCCGGATATTATAGGCGATTTGTACCACACTACAGCCAAATCGCCGCCCCGCTGACAGACCTAACCAGAAAGAAACAGCCAAATGCAGTTCAGTGGACTGATGAGTGTCAAAAGGTCTTTCACCAGCTTAAGGCGACACTCATGTCTGACCCTGTGCTAAAGGCCCCAGACTTTGACAAACCGTTCCAGTAACCACAGATGCGTCCGAGCGGGGCGTGGGAGCAGTTTTATTTCAGGAAGGACTGGATCAAGAATTCCATCCTGTCGTGTTTCTCAGCAAGAAACTGTCTGAGAGGGAAAGCCACTGGTCAATCAGCGAAAAGGAATGCTACGCCATTGTGTACGCGCTGGAAAAGCTACGCCCATATGTTTGGGGACGGCGTTTCCAACTACAAACAGACCATGCTGCGCTACAGTGGCTTCATACCGCCAAGGGGAATAACAAAAATCTTCTTCGATGGAGTTTAGCTCTCCAAGATTTTGATTTTGAAATACAACACATTTCAGGGGCTTCTAACAAAGTGGCTGATGCACTCTCCCGGGAAAGTTTCCCAGAATCAACTGGTTAAAAATTGTTCTTGGAATGTGGAACATATTGTTAGATTTTATATAATCAGTAGTATGTCTAAAGGTGCATGTGTCTTATTAACTCTGTTTTCTCCTAGAGCTCCAGGAAAAAATCACAGCCAGTGTGGAACCGGATGTCCAATACTATCTGTGATTTGGGGGGCGTCATAACTATAAAGGGAAGGGTGTAACAGCTCTCCTGTGTACAGTACTATAAAATCCCTCCTGGCCAGAGACTCCAAAATCCTTTTACCTGTAAAGGGTTAAGAAGCTCAGGTAACCTGGCTGGCATCTGACCCAAAGGACCAATAAGGGGACAAGATACTTTCAAATCTTGGGTGGGGGGCGGGGGGGAAGGTTTTTGTTTGTGCTCTTTGTTTGGGAGTTCGTTCGCTCTTGGGACTGAGAGGGACCAGACATCAATCTAGGTTCTCCACATCTTTCTAAACAAGTCTCTCCTATTTCAAACTTGTAAGTAAATAGCCAGGAAAGGCGTGTTAGTTTTCCTTTGTTTTCTCAACTTGTAAATGTACCTTTTATTAGAGTGTTTATCTTTGTTTGCTATACTTTGAACCTGAGGCTAGAGGGAGGTCCTCTGAGCTCTTTAAGTTTGATTACCCTGTAAAGTTATTTTCCATACTGATTTTACAGAGAGGATTTTTACCTTTTTCTTTAATTAAAAGCCTTCTTTTTAAGAACCTGATTGATTTTTCCTTGTTTTTAGATCCAAGGGGGTTGGATCTGTATTCACCAGGAGTTGGTGAAAGGAAGGAGGGGGGATGGTTAATTTCTCCTTGTTTTAAGATCCCAAGGGGTTTGGATCTGTATTCACCAGAGAATTGGTGAAGAGTTTCTCAAGGCTTCCCAGGGAAGGGAATCCACTTGGGAATGGTGGCAGCGGACCAGATCTAAGCTGGTAGTTAAGCTTAGAAGTTTTCATGCAGGCCCCCACATTTGTATCCTAAAGTTCAGAGTGGGGAAGCAGCCTTGACAACCTATAATTGAAAGGGCATCATTCAGGGCTAGGCTGAGGGGAGCCCAGGCTCTGAGCCCAGACATCATAGAATACCAGGGTTGGAAGGGACCTCAGGAGGTCATCTAGTTCAACCCCCTGCTCAAAGCAGGACCAATCCCCAGTTCCCGTCTGGCTGAATCTAGCAATCCAAGGGAGAATGTTCCTGCTTAGCACTGACATGCTGCTGGGGCAGTCCCCATACATGTTGCCCCACCCTGGTGCCAGCATTTCCCACTGCTCTGTCCTGCCCAGCAGCAGGGTGACGGTGGGTGAACCAGGCCCCATGCAATGGCTGGGCAGGGATCAGGGACACAAAGCTCCCTACCCCTCTTGCCTGGGAGTCTGGCCATCAGCCCCTCCCTGGGTAAGGCGGCAGGCCAGAGACAGTCCAGGAGATACAAGGCAGGCTGCAGCATAGCTGGAAAGCAGCTACTGAGATGGGAACAGCCCCATGAGAGGGTGGGGGGAGATCTGTGACCATGATTTGTGTCAACAGCTACAGAGTGGGGTTTGTGGGTTAGAAGAGGGGAGTCTGGGAGCCAGGACTCCTGGGTTCTGAGGCACAGCTGAGCCCTCTGTCTCACCAATCTGGGATCCTCTTACACTGTGATGTGACAAACTGAAAAGCCCTCCAAGCTTGCACTCACACCAACATCCACAGGCAGGGACCATGCCCAGCTATGTTCATGAATGGTCTGGCCAGCCAATTATGAACCCGCAATAGACAGGCTACAGCCAAAATACCCCCAAGCTCCTGAGGCTAGGACCCCAGAGCTGTACCATCCTGTCCTCGTTAAAACACGACCAGTATGAATTTATTAACCAGTTCATCATTTCTACAAAGGAAAGTGGACATGCACCAATTCTTTTTCCTGGGCTGAGAGTCTTCCCTTTGCATTTCAAACAACACACAGTGTTTTAGATAAAATATAAAACAGATTTATTAACTACAGAAAGATAGATTTTTAAGTGATTATAAGAGATAGCAAACAGACTGAAGTACATGACCTAAGAAATAAAGAAAATTGCAAGCTAAGTTTTATAGACAGGATTTGTATCAAGCAGTGTCTTACCCAGTGTCATAGAAATTTCTGTCCGTTCCAGCTGAGGAATAAGGAGAGACGGACACAGCTAATCAAGCAAGGAGCCCCAGGAGGGGCGATCCATTTATTTCAATTGCAATTGGGTTCGAGCTCATAAATCAGCAAGAACAAAGAAAACACTTACACCAAAGCATTATATGCAGTTGCTTATGATAATCTATCGCTCTATGATTGACCAAAATTTGCCATCATTACCATACATAATTAGCAAGCTACATGTATCTGCCCCTCTTATGACCCCTTATTGTTCATCTATTTGCCCCCTCCTCCTTGCTTATTTTGCGAACTAAGCGGTTAGCTATCTACAGGACGCAGGCACAGAAAGGTCCATTGTCTCCAGGTTTGGAGTTTGGCTACATTTCCTCTTGAAGAAACTTCCTGACTACCTATAGCTGACCCTGCATTTTGTCCTTCTTCTTTCTCCCATGTGTACGTGACAAATTTGCCCCCTGCCAGTTAAGTAGAATAATTTTATATCACCAGTACACATAGGTTAGCCTTTGCATACACAGGCAGGCTTCCTTCTTTCCTGCCTCAGACCAGCATCTCCCCCCCAGTTCAATCTTTTTCCCTCCGGTCCTTCTAGATGTGGCATTGTGGGGAAAGCAAGGTCAGTTATGTCTGTTCCTTTCCCCTTTTAGATCTTCTTCCCACTTGCTGGAAAGCTCTCGTCTGGTGTCCTGGGTCTTCCCCTCTGGGATTCTCTCAGGTTGTCAAACAGACTGCAACAGGCTCTGTTAAGTTGCAGAAGTTAAACACAGGCAACGTTTATTAAGGGGAACCTGCCATAATGTTTTGCAATGACAGTGCACACTGCTGTAGGACACTCACCCTAGTGTTCAGTGGACAAAATCTCTAACCCTGCTGACAAAGCTTTTAGCTCCAGTGTCAGAGACCTGTGTTTCTGGAGCCTCAGGTGCGGAGTTCTGTCCCTTCTGCTTCCTCCCTGCAGTTTCAATGGAGACTGTTCTCTGAAGCAGCTGGATTTATCATTACAAATCTCAACCCATGCTGTAACAGCAGCCACAGAGAAATCCCTCTCACTAGAGTCTTTCACACCTAAACAACAAGGAGTCAGGTGGCACCTTAAAGATGAACAGATTTATTTGGGCATAAGCTTTCGTGGGTAAAAAACCCACACCTAAACTATTTCACACCTAAATTAATCTCAGAGAAAACAAGGGGGATTTGGCTGCAAACCTGTTCCTGCACCGCCAGTGTGAATAAAAGGGAAATAAGAGATCCAGAACTCCCCTATTCTGCTCCTTGGGTCTGGTTTGCTAGAGGGGACGGGCCAGTGAGACTCAAGGTCCAATGACTTGGACTAAAGTGTCTCTCTCCAGAGGCCAGAGTCAGAGCAGTGAACCTCTCGGCTAGAGTCCCCCTCACTTACCCTTGGCAGATATGTCAGAGCCACTAGATCCCTGGTCATTTGCTGTGCAGAGGAGAAGGGAGAGGATATTAGCATCTCTCACAGGCAGGGTTTCAGCATAGTTAGTAGATACGGGGACTCTTATCCAAAGGGGAACAGTCATCACCTTACTCTCTCCTAGCAGTGAGATGGTTGGTGCACAGATCAGTCTGCAGTGCAGCTGCCCTGGATTTCCATTATTCACATGCAAAAAACGTTACCATTGTAGGGGGTCAGCACTGCTTTGTGCTTCTCATGCCTCTTCAGAATGGGAGCACTGAATACTCAAATTCAAAGGCTAGCAAACTAGGAAATGCTGGGCTAAGAATACATAAGAACAGCCATACTGGGTCCAACCAGAGGTCCATGTAGCCCAGTCTCCTGTCTTCTGACAGTGGCCAGTGCCAGGTGCCCCAGAGGGAATGAACACAACAGATAATCATCAATCATCCATCCCTTGTCACTCATTCCCGGCTTCTGGCAAACAAAGGTTAGGGACACCATCATTGTCAATAGCCATCGATGGACCTATCATCCATGAATTTATCTAGTTCTTTTTTGAACCCTGTTATAGTCTTGGTCTTCACAACACCCTCTGGCAAGGAGTTCCACAGATACCCCTGCCCCCTTTGGTCTGTGCCCAGAGGGGTCCTTGAAGCACACCATAGACTTCACCCTCACCCTGTGTTCCCTCTAAGCTGCGTAGTCACATGGCCACCCAAGAGTGAATCAAATACTGTGCACTTAATTAGCAGAGCCAAGCATGGCAGCATAGATTCAAGTGCCTCTCCCCCCGCTGCTCTGCATGCTGGCTGTGCAGAACGGGGAGGAGGGGGGTGGTGCTGATGTCAGGGTTTCCCCCTCCCCCCACCCATGTACCCCATCTCCACAGTACAGGAGCGGGGGACAAGCCTCAGGAGCTGGAGAGCTCAGCTGCTGTGGTCTGAGCCTTCTGGTGTGAGTGCCTTAAAGAGACAGTGCACGGCCTCTCACAAACTTCCCCAGCAGCCAGCACACATGCACCCTGTCTGTCTGTGTCTCTCTCCCTCTCTCTCTCTCTCACACACACACACACACACACACACACACACACACACACACACACACTCTCACTCTTTCTCCTTCACACTCACCTCCAACACATACTTGTGTTGTTCTTGTTGTTATTTCTTTGTACTTTCTGCAATGCACATATATTCTCTGTAATTTTATTCTTTCCAAGTGCTGTTATTTTAGGTTTTTCACTGGTCTGTGCAGTTAAACATTTATTTCTCTTATACTTAAATTTAATTATTTGAGTAGTCAGTTCTAAAATGCCTAACCTGTCCTGGCTGGAGTAATTATCCCTATGGTAACTTTTAAAATATATATATATTAAATCTAGGTTTTTTGTTTCTACTGGTGGCATGTATCCACACAGTACTTCCATACTGGTGCACATAATAAAATTCTTTGTAAATAGGGATGAAAATAATTAGAGGGAACAGTCCCCCTGCCAATCAACATCAATTCAATCCCCGCCTTAATCAATGGCACTGCACAGAACAGTGTGGACGGTATGAAGAGGAATGCTGATTTGGGGAGGTGCTGGGCACAGAGACAAGGGCAAGTTTGGTTTCGTCAGCAGCCCCCGGGTATCAATTTTATAAAACTGCTGTACACAAAAATCTAAATATTGAAAATTAATTCCCTGATCCTGCAAACATTTAAAGGGATACATAATTGTACTCACAGAAACAGTTCCGTGTTTTAAAGTTAGGTAAGCATTTGCAGCATCAGGGACTCAGTGTATTTTTATTAAGAACTTATCATGTAGTGGCATAAAATCTGTGTCACTTAAACAGTGAAATAATTTTGTTTTAACAATAAAAAGTTATTTAAACTCTCAGTAATTTACAGTAGCATTTTTTTATACAGGCCAAAGTTTTCAAATAGTGGAGCCCAAAATTAGGCTCTTCAGCCTGCCTTTAGCTATCTAAGGGAGGGGTTTTCAAGAATGCTTAGGGCACAAGTCCCATTGACTTCAAACTATAAAACCTGGTGGTTGAAGCATTTCAGCTCTTTACTTGTGGAAGTACAGTATACTGGATGGTGATGCTGGCCGCAAATCATCTAGCTTATTTAGGGATCTGTCTGGGGATTGGTCCTGCTTTGAGCAGGGGGTTGGACTAGATGACCTCCTGAGGTCCCTTCCAACCCTGATATTCTATTATTCTTACACATCGCTTTTCACTAGTAGATCTCAAAGCTCTTTACAAAGGAGGCACAGAGCACAGGCTACTTGCTTTTCAATTCTGTGTCTGTACAGTCTCATAATAGGGAATATTAATGAGGCCTCGGGCTTGTCTTTTTCAGCACAGATGAGCATTTTAAGTGTGAAACTTTGTAGTAGAAAAAAAAATCTACATAAAATCTGAAATTTTATTAACAATCGAGAAATTAAAAAAAACAACAAGTACAAAACATCACTTTGGCAATTTAAGACCATAAAATGGAAGAGAACTAGCAATATGTAAATAAGAAATTTGATTTAAATTTTCAAAAAAAATAAACTAAATTTAAATGCCATAATTTAAATAAAAATTTTAAAGTTATGATTTTTATCCACCCTAAGAAGAGGAGCTCCCAAAGGGCGCTGATGAAAATGTGGGCAGGTACAAGAAACACCAAAACAAAACCAAGACTTCTTGTTTGAAAACAAGCCAAAGAAGAAAGCGACAACACTCAAGGCAACTGAATTAAGAAGAGAAAATTACTCTTGTCTTTTGTTGAAAGCAACCTGAGCAGAAAGAGTAGGTGAAAGACAGACTGCAAGGGATAGAGAAGTGTTGGGAAAGTGAAAGGTAAAGGCCAACTGGTCCCAATACAACAGTATATTTGATCCTATATAAAACATATACATTTTCAATTCATGTACATTTGTGCTTTAATGCAATTTCTATATAGATAGGGTCTGAAAGCAAGACAATTTAACACATTCTGAAACTTGGGCTGAACAGTTTATAGTTTCTGGTAAATCTAATCTGGCTAGTGTATTTATATATTTTTGTTATAGCCGGAGCCTTCACCCCACCCCAACCCTCTGCCCCAGCCCTGAGCCCCCTCCTGCACCCTGAATCCCTCATCCCCAGCCCCACCCCACAGCCCTCATCTCCAGCCAGAGCCCTCAGCCCCACACTCCAATCCTCTGCCCTAGCCTGGAACCCCCTCCCACACACCGAACAAACCCCTCAGCCCCACCCCACTAATTTTGATATGTGCCCCAATATGGAGGTGATCTGTCGCACATCACCTCCATGTTGGTGTCACATAAGATTCATTCCGCACACGAGTGGGAAAAATTAGAGGGAACGCTGTTGTAACTGTAGGGGTCCAGACCCAAAAAGGGGCTGCGGGGGCACAGCAAGGTTACTGTAGAGGGGCTGCAGTATTGCCACCCCTATTTCTGCGCTGCTGTTGGCAGGGTGCTGCCTTCAGAGCTGGGCACCTGGCCAGCAGCGGCTGCTCTGACCACCCAGCTCTGAATTGAGTGCAGAAGTAAGGGTGGCAATACTGTAATCCCCTACAATAACCTTCTACCAACACCAACACCCTCTGAAGACCCCCTTTTGGTTGGGACCCCCAGTTTGAGAAACACTGGTCTCCCCTGTGAAATCTGTATAGTATCGGGTAAAAGCACACAAAAGACCAGATCTCACAGTATGTGACGCGTTTTTCAAGGCTGTGAATATGGTAGGGCCCCAATCATAATACCTCTGCATATCCTGATTTGCCAACTTTTGACTTCTGGGAATTAAACACTCCCATTCTGAAAGGACACAGGGAGCCCAGGGCAGGGCTGAGCACCTGCAACCTTAACTCCACATTAACAAAGTTCTTGCATGTGAATTTCCATTGTTCTGGAGTAACGAGGAGTGAGGGAGGCACGACTGAGGGCCAACTGTAGAAGGAAGGGTGATTCTCTGAGGAGGTTTTGTTGGCACTTTTCAAACCCCCTCCGTTTCCCACTGGAAGCACCCGAGAGGGTAAAGAGAGAGCTGGACTGCTACAGCCTAGCAGGGCCCGGCAGATCTGTGCACTTTATACCAGCTTTTGGTGCCACGCATTAGACGGGCTCTGAGACAGTCCATAATTTATGTAAATATTTCCCATAGTTTTAGTCTTGGTCTGTTCCTAAAGCTAATTACAGGAGACAACTGAGGAGGGGATTTGAACTCGTGGTCACTGAGGTGACAGAGTGGTGCTGATCTGACTCCCATTGACTTCAACAGGCTTTGGATCAGACCCAGATTTCACAAGCACTAAAACCACTTTCAGGTAAGTCAAAATAATTGTAACATTAAAAGCAGGTCACACACTTTCAGGGTCACACTCAGCCATAGACAGCACAGCTCTAGGGGGATAATAATTTAGCCCAACACCACTGTATACATTCCCGACTATCGACTTGTCTACATAAGCAAAATTGGGACCCATACCCACAAGCAGTGCAATTCCGCCAGTGACAGCAAAGGTGGAGCAATTGAGGAGATCGGGTTTAGGTGTTTTTAACCACTATCATCTAGACTTCCTCTGAGCAAGGTTATAGAACATGTGTCTACAGCCACTCTACACTACTGAAGAAGACCTCTGTTCGGAAAATTACACAGCACTGCACAGATTATCCAACAAGTTCTTGGAACGTATTGGAGACCATTTTTCTTTCAGACGATGGAGAATGCTACTAGGGGAGAGACTGTGCTAGATTTGACTTTGACAAATAGGGAGGAACTGGTTGAGAATTTGAAAGTGGAAGACAACTTGGGTGAAAGTGATCATGAAATGATAGAATTCATGATCCTAAGGAACGGTAGGAGGGAAAACACACAATAAAATAATGGATTTCAAGAAGGCAGACTTTAGCAAACTCAGGGAGTTGGTAGGTAAGATCCCAGGGGAAGCAAGTCTAAGGGGAAAAACAGTTCAGGAGGGTTGAAAAGTTCTCAAGGAGACATTATCAAGAGCACAAGTACAAACTATCCCACTGCATAGGAAAGAAATGAAGGATGGAAAGAGACCACACTGGCTTAACCAGGAGATCTTCAATGATCTAAAAATCAAAAAAGAGACCTACAAAAAGTGGAAACTAGGTTCAATTACAAAGGATAACTGTAAACAAATAACACAAGCATGTAGGGGCAAAATTAGAAAGGCCAAGGTGCAAAATGAGATCAAACTAGCTAGAGACATAAAGGGTAATAAGAAAACATTCTACAAATACATTAGAAGCAAGAGGAAGACCAAGGACAGGGAAGGCCCATTAGTCAATGAGGAAGGAAAGGCAATAATAGAACACGTGAAAAGGGCTAAAGAACGTTTTTGTTTCAGTTTTCATCAAAATGTTTCAAAGCGAGGGGGAGATATGATAACAGTTTTCAAGTACATAAAAGGTTGCTACAAGGAGGAGGGGAAACATCTTTTTTCGTCAACCTCTGAGGACAGGACAAGAAGCGATGGGTTTAAATTGCAGCAAGGGAGGCTTAGGTTGGACATAAGGGAAAAAATCCTGTCAGGGTGGTTAGGCACTGAAATAAATTGCCCAGAGAGGTTGTGGAATCTCACTCATTGGCGGTTTTTAAGAGAAGGTTAGTCAGGGATGGTCTAGATAATACTTAGTCCTGTCATGAGTGCAGGGAACTGGACTAGGTGTCCTTTCGAGGTCCCTTCCAGTCCTACAATTCTAGGATTCTATGGTACTAAAGCAATAGTTGGAGATTTCCCTAAAATCCTCAGTGTAGACAAGGCCTATGAGTGGGAGCGAGGATCTCCTGTCAGTGCCTCTAGGCTAAAATCCACAAGCAAATACTGATGGTTGTTCAGAGATGGCCACTTGAAAAGAGGTGATGGGTCTCTTGTCACTTACTCTGAGCTACAGCGTAGCCGTCTCCCTTCCTCCCTGCAGAGAAAAGGCAAATTTCAGTGAATGCAGCTCCCAAGGCAGGAACCAACTGCAATCGGTCTCCACAGCTCAGAAACAGGGCCCCTGGCCCAGCACAGACCCCTAGCGCTCAGTAATGGACTCAAGATCCCAGGCGCTCACAATTGGCAGGAGAGAAAGACACAATGAGACAGTTTCCAAAGACCTCGGTGCACTGGGTACTGAGCTCTTTGGAAAAATCTAGCCCCATATAAACTGTAACCCACACCCAGTTTCTGGGTCTGGCCTTCCAGCAGCTCCCATTGGGTGTCACTAGCTCAGTCCCACAGTGGGGCAGTTACACCATACTGACACTGGTTCCTGTATTGCTGTTGTCCTTAGGTGGGTGTGCAGGGCCCAGAAAGTCCAGGGAATCACCCCATCCCAGGCTTTTTACCTGGGTGTTTCTTTTTCCAGACAACTACTCCGATTATAACACCAATCAGGACAACTGCAGTGATAACTCCAGCCACAGTGGGAATCAAATTGTTATTTGGTTCTGAAATGGAATGGAGAGAATGATCAATGAGGAAAAATCCTCACTAAAACCCTCTTACATCACACTGCAGGGATCAGTTAGTCGGCTCCCCAGATAAGCGCTGAGTCCTGCAACCCTCCACCCCTTCCAATGCAGCCACCATGCATTACACCCCAACACAGAAAGTCCTGGACACAGCCTCTACCAGTTCAATTCATAATAAATATTTAGCACTTAAAATAGAAGACTTTTACAGCATTAATCAATCTTCATAAACCTAATTATGGGAGAGCATGGGAAAGGGGGAACACTTGCTGAAGATCACACAGTGAGTCAGTGCAAGAGCCAGGAATAGACCCCAGGAATCCTGACTTCCAGCCCCTCCTGCTCTAACCCACCTGCCCCCACTCCCCTTCCAGAGACAGGGATAGAAATCAGGATATCTGGCTTCCAGCCCCCTTGCTCTAACTCACTACCCCCACTTACCTCCTAGAGCCAAGGACAGAACCCAGGAGTCCTGGCTCAAAGCCCCTAACCCCCCTTGATCACGCTGACTTTCATGACTAATGGAACACAATCTCATTGTGGGAGTCTGGAGACAAACTGGAAACTGACCTCAAAGCTCTGGATTTCCCAGCCATGAATGGAGTTACAGACACAATGCATGTTTTTTGAGGGGGCAGGAAGTGAAGAGGGGACGATAGAGATATTTTAATACTGTTCTTGCCTTATATAAACCTGTTAAACCCCGAGTTCTGTATACACTTTCAGTTTCACTAATCAGCTTCTCCTGTTGTCTGAAAGATCCACATAATAATACAGCAAAAAGAAAAATATTTCTAAGAAAATAAGGAAATGTGGTTTATGACACAAAAATTGGCCAGGGATGTGGTAGCAGGAGTATGATGTAAAACCATCTGATGACTAGATTTACAGTGAAGGCTGCCCTTTTAGAAATTGGTTGCACTTCCAAATGCTGCATTTTTCCATATCCCGATTAACCAAGCAAAAAGATGGCTGGAAGGCAGCTCCATCTGTAAAAAATTCTTCCTCAACTTTCTTGTACTAGGGGCATAGGAGACTGATGCAGGGCTCTAATCTGCCTCCGCGCTCCATTCCAAGGCCATACCCTCTCTTCCAGCATCACTGCACACAGAAACAAGCTGGTCCCAACATTAAACATCTCTCTCTGGCCACATGGACAAGAATGAAGGACCTGTAGAGCCATATTTCTGAGAACCTGCTAGATCAAAGGACTGGAAGGGACCTCGAGAGGTCATCTAGTCCAGTCCCCTGTACTCATGGCAGGACCACGAGTGCATGAAGTTGAGACCGGGCTGAAAGCTGAAGCAAGACCAATTCTGTCTGGAAATAAGGAGCAGATTTGAGCTTTCCCTGGGATGTGGTAAATTCTCCATCCCCTGGAGACTTTACATCTGGAATGGGCATCTCTTTCTGAAGGGTCAGATCTAGTTTGCCCACAGATGACCAGACTGGATGCTGGGGTCCCTGATGTGATTCCCCCCTGCCCTGGGCTATGCAGGAGCTCAGATCAGATGATTAGAATGGTCCCTTCAGGCCTTAATGTCTCATTGTTAATCTTCTCCCTTTAGAGACAGCGTATTGCTGAGATATATCCAACAGCCCCAGAGGCAGAAAACTGGAGAGCAAGACATGGGGTCTGCAGTGCCTGGGGCTCAACTCTAGCACAAAAACTTGACTGCGGAGGGACAGGGTCAAAGAGGACAGGGCCTCACAGACCCTCAGGAAATTCCAGCTTCAGCCTATTAATCCGAATGAGAATTTTTCAGGGGTTGAGTTTAATGGATTCCCCCTCCCCCACTAGGAAAACAGACAAACACACAAACTCCTTACCCCAGGAGACAGAGAGTGGCTCTAACAGGCTTTCATGCTCCACGTGACATGAATAATGGGCTTTGATCTTGGGATCAATCTCCATTGTCAACCAGGTCTGGTAGGTCCCATCCGCATTGGGTAGAATGCCTTCAGAGTAGGTCACCTGCTGTCTGCTCTCCCCATTTTTCAGCCAGGTTACGGTGATGTCCCGGGGGTAGAACCCACTGACCTTACAGGAGAGGGTGCTGAGGCCGTCATGAGATGACCTGTCACTCACTCTAGCTGTTGGGTGCACTGGGAAAAAGAAGAAATTGAATTTAGCTGTTTTCAAGCTCCAATCAAGGCAGTCTTTGCTGGAGCTTTGCAAAATGAAATTTTGAGACCCCAGCAGTCGGAGAGGATGAGAGTCGATGAGACGGAATCCCTCCGATGAGGATTTTCCACCCTGTTAGAGGATTTCTGTGCCGCATTCACAGCATCAGCATCCCTGACCAAATTCTATTAATGTGGTAACCAGAAGCCTCTGCTCCCAGCCACAGTGACACAAGTACCTTGAAAGGCTTCACTAAGCTCCAGATACAGGTGTCAATCATACACTAGGTTTGTGCCCATCTCCTCTCAGTCCCTGGATATGAAAGAGGGAATAATCTTGCCATGGCCCGGGAGCAAAAAAATGGAGTTGTAGGGCAGTTTGGCTGGGGCTTGTCTCCCTCTGGGGCGGCAGGGAGCCAGATCACCTCGCTACTTTGGTCAGGTGTGTCGAGGAATTAGCTTGGCTGTGCGGCAAACCGTCAGCAGCTGCGGCCCTTTGGTAGGGGCTGAACAAACAGTTGAATATTAGCAGGCCCAGGCCCTGGATCAGGGCGGAGCCACAAACAGTCAGTAGCTCAGACCCTCAGGCAGGGGCTGAGCAAACATGTTGAACAGCAAACCCCAGGCTCCTGGCTCTGAGCAGCTGGGGAGACGGCCACCCGCGAGGTGGGGGGGCAGGTGGAACGAAGGCCCACCCACTCCACTAAGGCCTTGGCTACACTTACCAGCTAGTTCGACGGCTGGAAATCGAAGTTCTGGGTTCGACTTATCGCGTCTAGTCTGGACGCGATAAGTCGAACCCGGAAGTGCTTGCCGTCGACTGCGGTACTCCAGCTCGGCGAGAGGAGTACCGCGGAGTCGACGGGGGAGCCTGCCTGCCGCGTGTGGACCAAGGTAAGTTCGAACTAAGGTACTTCGACTTCAGCTACGTTATTCACGTAGCTGAAGTTGCGTACCTTAGTTCGAATTTGGGGGGGTAGTGTAGACCAAGCCTCAGTCCCAGCTCGGGGCCCTAGCAGTATCTGGGCTCGGGCTAGCATCAGGCGTTGGCTGGTCTGGCTAGTCCTCGGTTCGGCTGCCGATCGCCGTGGTCTCCCCATTGGGAGCTACACCACAGGCATCTGGTTTCTCCGGTGGCTGAGCTTCAAGTGAGCTCTAGGCTTTTATACTTCCTGTCCTGCGCCTTGACCTCTGAGGGGCGGGCTCAGGGTTTGCTGGCGCCACCCTTTGGTGTCCAGGGAGGCTCCTCCCCCTCCAGGACAGCGGGGAGCCAGACCGCCTCGCTCTACACTCCCCCCCCTTAAGTCTGGCTCCCACTCGTCGGGGCCAGACCCTTCCATACCCCCCAGGCGGGACAGGAAGTCAGCATTAGCGTGGTCCTTGCCTGCCCTATGGCGAGCCATAAAGGCATAGGGCTGGAGCACTAGGTACCAACGCTGTATTCTCACATTATTGTCTTTCATTTTGTTCATCCACTGAAGCGGGGCTGGTCGGTGACTAAGGTGAACAGGGCTCCAAGAAGGTAGTAACGTAGGGCGTCACAAGCCCATTTCACTGCAAGGGCCTCCTTTTCCACCACTGAGTAGTTCTTCTCCCACGGGAACAATTTCCAGCTGATATATAAGACCGGATGGTCTTCCCCATCTATTTCTTGAGACGGGATGGCATCCAGTCCTACCTTAGGCATCCGTTTGGAGGATGAAGTCTCGGTTGAAATTTGGGCTGTAGAGGACTGGTTCATGGCAGAGACTCTTTTTGAGTTCCTGAAAGGCGTCCTCACATTCCTGGGTCCAAACCACACATCGAGGGCTGTCCTTGGTTAAAAGGCTGGTCAAAGGGGTGGCGATCGACACAAAATGGGGAATGAAATGCCGATAATAGCCGGCAAGGCCCAAGAACTGTCGCACCTGATGCTTTGTGGTGGGAGGCGGGCAGGCCGCCAGGGCCTGGACTTTTCCCACCATGGGCTTCACTTGTCTGTTCCCTATGCTGTAGCCCATAAGTAGTCTCTTGCCATCCAATGCGGCATTTTTTCGGGTGGGCTGTCAACCCGTCAGCCCGCAGGGACCTCAGGACTGCAGCTACCCGTATCAAATGATCCTCCCAGTGGCAGCTGTGGATGACCACATCACCCAGATAGGCAACCACATAGTCTCGATGGGGTTGGAGGACAAGGTCCATCAGTGGCTGGGGCCTCATGGAGGCCGAAGGGCATCCGGGTGAATTGGTATAGACTTGTTGAGGTAGCAAACGCGGTCTTCTCCCTCGAAGTGGGGTCAAGGGGGATTTGCCAGTAGCTCTTGCTGAGGTCAAGTGTGGTGAGGAAACGAGCCTCCCCTCACCGGCCAAGCAGCTCATCTACGCGTGGCATAGGATACGCATGAAATTTGGAAATGGCGTTGACACGTCAGAAGTCGATGCTTGGGTAGTAGCACTATCGGAGTACGCCATTCACTCTGTGAGGGTTCAATTACACCTAGCTCGAGCATGGCTTGTACCTCTTCCTCGACGATCTGTCGCATTCAGTGCGGCAAGGGCCTGGTCGCTTCTCGGATCACTACCCCAGGTTCTGTCTGAATGGTATGATAAACCAGGGTCATGTAACCCGGCTGGCAGGTGAAGGTTCGCAGGAAAGCCTGCAGGAGGCACCGGGCTTGCTTGCGTTCGTCTGTGAGGGTCTCCGCGAGCTGGGGCCCTCGGTGTCTTGGGTTAGGGCGGCATGGGGGCCCAGTTCTGGCTCCAGTGGGTAAGGGTTAATTAATAAGCCCTCGCACTCCTGCCAGGGCTTCAGGAGGTTGACATGGTACCGCTGGGTTTTCTTACATCGGTCCGGTTGCTTGACCTCACAGGTGACAGGCCCCACCTTCCGGACCACCTCATAGGGGCCCTGCCAGCGGGCCAGTACCTTTGACTCGCTCAAGGGCAGGAGAAGCAGGACCCGGTCCCCAGGGTTAAAGTCGCGGCTCTGCATGTCTTGGTTATAGGTCCGTGCTTGAGCCTCCTGGGCAACCCTTAAGTTTTCCCAGGCGAGCGCCCGGCCTGACTAAGGCGTTCCTGGAGCTGGAGGATATACTTCAAGAGGCCCTGGGTTGGTGATGGAGCTTGTTCCCAGTTTTCGTGCATTTTGAGCAACCCCCATGGGCGGCGGCCATACAACAACTCAAAAGAGGAACTTTGTAGAGGCCTGGAGCACCTCCCAGATCGCCAGAAGTAAAGGCGGGAGTAGCTGGTCCCGTTGGCGTAGTTCTTCTGGGTGGAATTTGCGCAATATGTCTTTTAGAGTACGGTTAAACCGTTCAACCAAACCATCGGTTTGTGGATAGTAAATAGAGGTGCGCAACTGCTTGATCCCCAGGAGCCTACGCACCTACCACAGCAGTTGGGAGGTAAAATTGGTGTCCTGGTCCATGAGAATATCCCGGGGCAGGCCTACATGAGCAAAGACCTTCATGAGCTTGCGCGCAATGGTTCGGGCAGTGATGCTCCACAGCGGTACTGCCTCCGGGAAACGGGTAGCATAATCTACCAGGACCAACACATACTGAAATCCAGCGGTGCTTTTTGGGAGGGGTCCCACCAGATCCATGGCCACGTGTTTGAAGGCATGGGGACCAACGGGGCCTTGGGTGTCCGCGGGGGGTATGGCTAGCTGGCACTCTGGACAGGAGTTACAATAGTCCCTTACTTCCTGATGCACGCCGGGCCAGAAAAAGCGTGTCAGTATCCGGGCTAGAGTCTTCTCTTGGCCTAAGTGTCCGGCAGACGGGATGTCGTGGGCGAGTTTCATTACTGCCCGCCGGTGACATCGAGGCACGAGTAGTTGGCTCTGGGGTTCTCCAGTGCGTGGATCCCATTCTACCCGATAGAGCTGATCCTGTCGCAGTTCTAAACGTGGCCACTGCTTCACCCGATGCGGGTCAATTACGGTCCCATCGACCGTGGCTAGTTGTTCGTAAGTGTGACTGAGGGTGGGATCTGCCCTTTAGTCACGACAAGTCAGTGTGAAGCAGGGGTTCAGCGGCAGCTTCTGGAGGGAGTCCTCGGGCTCTTCTTCCGGACCGTTGGGGGCTGGTGCCTCCTCCCCCTCGGACTGGGTCCCAGGGCGGCTCCCCTTCCAGTACTGGGGCAGTTGCGGGCCTCTCGTTGGCATTGGAGTGGAGGACTTCCAGGAAGTCTGGCCAGTCCCGCCCCAGGATCACCGGGTAGGCGAGCCAAGGAGCCAGGCCGACCACCATCGATCGTGTGACCCCATCCACGGTCAGTCGGGCTTGGGCACTTGGGTAGGGTCGTCTCGTACGTCGCCATGAATGCATTGTAGACAGATGGTACCCAGTTGTGGGTCAGCCTGGAGGCCTAGGCTTTGGCGAACCAGTGTCTGGCCGCAGCCTGAGTCAATTAGGACCAAGGTTGACCAATCCCTGACAACCACTGGCACCATAACCTTGGTGGCCTGTGGGCGTCGGGCGCAGGCTTCTCCCGTGCAGACCTGGCCGAAGCTGCAATCCATCTCGGTGCAGTCTCGTTGTAAATGGCCATATTTCCCACAGGAAAAACAGGGCCCGATATCCAAGCGCCCAGGCCGGGACAGTGTTCCCGCCTGGCCCCTGGGAGGGCTTCGGTTGGTCCTTCGAGCATCTGGTCGAGGTGCCAGGGCTTGTCGAACCAGGACCTCGGCAGGTCGGGGCTCTGGGCCCCGTGATGGATTTCGTGGTTCGCTCTGGATGGCCCCCCTTTTCTCTGGGTTAGGGCGCTCCGGTCCTGGCGGGGCGGCTCGAGTGATCGGTCCCACTGGTGCTTCAGCGGCAGGAAATCCTCCATCAATGTGATGGCAGCAGTTAAGGTCGTAGGTCAATGGCGGAGGACTCAGGCCCTCCCTCGCGACGGGAGTATATGGACGAATTGCTCCAGAAAAATTTGTTCAACGAGCTCATCCAGGGTTCGCCTTTCGGGTTGTAGCCACCGCTTGCAGGCTTCCCTCAACTCTTGGGCTACCATCCGGGGTCAGGCCCCCGTAGGATAGACCAAGCTCCGGAACTGCTGTCAAGTCTCCAGGCTAATGTCCAGGGCATCTACGCCTTTACCCAGGTGTAGCCCTGAGCCGCGTCCGTGGACAGGCCCCGATATACAATTTGGGCAGTCCCGGTCAGATATGGGGCCAAAATAGTAGCCCATTGGTCTTGGGCGCAGCCTGTGACTAATGCCACCCTCTCAAAAGTTACTAGAAAAGCTTCTGGGTCGTCGTTGGGGCCCATCTTTGTCAACCGGATGGGAGGGGCCAGGCTGGGGGGCCCAGTGGCAACCGCAGGCTGGGGCAGCAAGGTCGCCAACTGCTGCAGGCATTGCTGCTGGTGGTCCCGGTTCTGGCGCCCCAGCTCCAAAATTAGCTGTTGCTGTTGGGTTGCGAGCTGCTGGACCAGCTGCTGCTGCTGCTGCTGGACTGGGCGGCGGCCTGCTGCTGTTGTTGGCTTTCAGCTAAGAACTTTATAAGCTTGTCCATATCCATGGTCGCTCGGGCACGCTCCACCGCAGATCCCTTCTCACAAGGATGCCCACATTCTCCACCACGTGTAGGGCAGTTCAGCTGGGGCTCGTCCCCCTCCGGGACGGCGGGGAGCCAGACAGCCTCGCTACTTTGGTCAGGTGTGTCGGGGAATTAGCTCGGCTGTGCGGCAAACCATCAGCAGCTCTGGCCCTCTGGCAGGGGCTGAACAAACAGTTCAACAGTAGCAAGCCCAGGCCCTGGGTCAGGGTGGAACAACAAACAGTCACTAGCTCATGCCCTCAGGCAGGGGCTGAGCAAACAGGTTGAACAGCAAACCTCAGGCTCCCGGCTCTGAGCAGCCGGGGAGAGGGGGAGACTGCCACCCGCGAGGTGGATAGCAGGGGGGGACGCAGGCCCACCCACTCCACTGCGTCCCAGCCCAGGGCCCTAGCAGCGGCAGAAGACTCGCTGCTGTGTCAGTGGGGATCCTGACCATAACACACTAACATTGGCTGCAACACTGCCAGAGCCAGACTCGGGTCGGCTGCCCCGGGCTACTTCCTTCCTCCCCCTCTAGAGGTACCTGGGTCTGGATGGCATCCTCCATAGGGTCACACACCATGGGCTCCTCGGGGTAGCTGGCGAGCGGTTGGTTTGGCAGCTCCTCAGGGTAATAAGCGAGCGGTAGGCTTGGTAGCGTCTCTGGGCTCGGGCTAGCATCAGGCGTTGGCTGGTCTGGCCAGTCCTCGGTTTGGCCGCCGATTGCCATGGTCTCCCCACTGGGAGCTACACCACAGGTGTCGGGTCTCTCCAGTGGCTGAGCTTCAAGTGAGCTCTGGGATTTTATACTTCCTGTCCTGCGCCTTGACCTCTGAGGGGCGGGCACAGGGTTTGCTGGCTCCGCCCACTTTGGTGTCCAGGGAGGTTCGTTCTCCTCCGGGGCGGTGGGAAGCTACAGGACTGGATAAACTGACCAATTAGAGATGGAAAGGGCCCATTTAACAAAAAGTGACACACAGTGCTAAATTGCCCGTCAAACTAGCTAATATTAATTGGCTAATTTCTCATAGGTTGTTACCAAAACTATTTACCCAATATTATGGATTTCAAAAGGAATTATGCTAATGTTGAAAAATCAGTTTCACAGCTCCTTGGTACTGAAATATACATTACATTGCTGTGTATGGCTTTTTCTTCTTGGCAAGAGACTTGGGAAGAGACTGTCTAGGAAGGAGTACGGCAGAAAGGGATCTAGGGGTTATAGTGGACCACAAGCTAAATATGAGTCAACATGTGATGCTGTTGCAAAAAAAGCAAACATGATCCTGGGATGTATTAACAGGTGTGTTGTGAGCAAGACACGAGAAGTCATTCTTCCGCTCTACTCTGCTCTGGTTAGGCCTCAGCTGGAGTATTGTGTCCAGTTCTGGGCACCGCATTTTAAAAAAAGATGTGGAGAAATTGGAAAGGGTCCAGAGAAGAGCAACAAGAATGATTAAAGGTCTAGAGAACATGACCTATGAAGGAAGGCTGAAAGAATTGGGTTTGTTTAGTTTGGAAAAGAGAAGACTGAGAGGGGACATGATAGCAGTTTTCAGGTATCTAAAAGGGTGTCATAAGGAGGAGGGAGAAAACCTGTTCACCTTAGCCTCTATGGATAGAGCCAGAAGCAATGGGTTTAAACTGCAGCAAGGGAGGTCTAGGTTGGATATTAGGAAAAAGTTCCTAACTGTCAGGGTGGTTAAACACTGGAATAAATTGCCTAGGGAGGTTGTGGAATCTCCATCTCTGGAGATATTTAAGAGTAGGTTAGATAAATGTCTATCAGGGATGGTCTAGACAGTATTTGGTCCTGCCATGCGGGCAGGGGACTGGACTCGATGACCTCTCGAGGTCCCTTCCAGTCCTAGAATCCATGAATCTATGAATCTGTAAAGAGGGCCAAGGACAAGATAATGTTCTGCTGAGGTTTGTGAGAGAATAAGCAACTAGTATGTTGCAAAAAACTGGGTACAAATTTCAAGTAACCTTGAACAGCAAGCGCAAACTGTTTGGGAATGGAAAGATTAGGGTGTGTAATGATGCTAACTAATTTGGGAAATTTGTGTCCATGGTAACAGACAAAGGTACATACAGGGGTAATAGTGAGTTAACATTTTGAAGCAGACTACGCTGCAACTGTCCTCCTGAGTTGGAGTGTTAAAGCATTTAACCTCTTCCCTTCTATGTTTGTGCTGATTAATCTTTTACTAAAAAGCTTTGGTAATAAATTGGAGTGTGATTATCTGATGTCTTATTGATAAAAGAATCAAGTAATAAGTAAGCGGGTGTTGCAGCAAAGGTAGGTCTTGAGGGGGGAAAACTTTAAGGAGGACAAGGGTAACATTCTTCCAGGTTAGTATAGGGAGGGCAATTCCACATGTATGGGATGGCATGGAAGAAAGCACATAGATGACTGTGGGAGAAGTTTGGACAAAGAGGCAACAAGGACAAAGCTACCGTCACTGGTGGAACACAGGGGCTGGGGGTAACATAACAAATACGACGGTACAGACAGTGAATGAGGAAGAATTACATGGTGAATGAAGCTGGTGTCCACAGAAGTGGTGGCACTTCCATAATTAAGCAAAGTGCTCTAAAATGCACATGCACAGGCAGATTGCCTTGATAACTACTGTGTCTCTACAGTGAGCTGCTTTTAACATTTTCAGTTTCTTATCTTTTTTCTCCAGCAGAGAGGGGGGGGGGGGAAGGGGTTGTTTCCCCACCCATCCCTGGTGCAAGGTTAGCTGAAAGGCCCCCTATTCCCCTGCTCCATTTTGGAACTGAGGCTGGGGAATGGAGATGTAATTTGTAGTGACCTTCTGGGTGGGGCTTGTCCCCCTGACTTACCTTTCCTGTGCAGAGTCTCCTTCCCGTACTCTAGAGAACTCCTTAGCCAGGGGATACATCTCTCTTCCAAGTAGTGTTTCCACTGCTGGTTGTCAAATACTTCAGCATCCCATCTCCTCTTGGTGATCTGAGCCCCAATATCTGCTGCTCCTAAAGTCATGGTCTCCTTATCGAAGGTAAGAAAGTCTCGTCCGTCATAGGAATCCTGGTAAAACCCCCAAGTGGTGTTGTCTTCCCGGAGATCACAGCCATATTTCATCTGGATAATGTGAAACCCTGAAACACAGCTGAGGGTCAGCAGCAGCCTCTCTCTGAAAATCTCACCAAGACCCCACTGCAGGTGGCCCAGTGGTTCTTCTCCTTGCTACTGGACTCTCCCTCCCTTGAGAAATGGAGTTCCCACTTATACTGTTGGGTCCTACACCCTCACAGCTCCTTTCAGGAGGGAACCAAAACTGCAGAGGACGCCCTCTTCATCCGTTGGGTCTTGTACACTAAAGACCCCCCACTGCAGAGAGCTCACAACCTTCAAGGAGTACCTCACTGCTGCTTGTTCTTGTATGCTCCCTGCAGGGGGTGCAGGGTGGCACGACCCCAAAGGGAGTACTCCGGACATTGCAGGGGTCTATCCCCTCCAGCTCTCTTCTGCTCTCTGAGGATCCCCCCAATTCTGATAGTTAGGGTCATTCTGGAGAAGAGAGAGAATTCAGGGTGTCTATATCCCACTCCCTCCTGCTCTGGTTGTATTATTTTGCAGGGTCCTCAGAGTCACTTGGTCCCTGTAGCGGGGTGGTCACCCGCTCCAGCATTGGAAGGGTTAAAGCCAGCCCTGGGAGAGGGCTGAGGCTGTGAAGGAAAGCCTGGGCTGATAGGGGAAGGCAGACACAGCTGGGGCCATGCCCCAATCAGGCCCAGCTAGTCCCTATAAGAGGCTGCGGGCCAGGAGCCCAAACACTCTCTCTCTGCTTGTAGAGAGAGAAGGGCCTGGCTGCTAGGGAGCCAAGCAGGGTACTGGGAGTGGAGCAGGGCTGGGGGAAGGCTAGAGGAGCTGGGGAGCTCCAGCCTGGAAAACCCCCAGGCTGTGGGCCTAGCAGAGGGCCTAAGACAAGTCCTGGGGTTGCAAAGGGGCAGCCCAGCAATAGGTAGAGGCAGCAGGTCCAGACCCCAACCTTGCCTGTGATGAGTGGCTGACACTGCAGTCTGCCCCAGGGCACGGGGGCGAGCTGGTGACTGGCAGTAGCCTACGACTGAGGCGAGGTGGGGGTAGTGGGTCCCCTGAGCTGGGAGAGCCGGAGAAACGGTGGGGGTCCTGCCAGGGGGCAGCACCCAGTGACAGGGTCACCTGGGGTCTAGCTTGCTGGTTGATAGCGTAGTTGGAAGAAAAAGTGTCTGACGCCCAGGTCACCTCTCTGTAAATGTCCTGGATTGGGCCTGGGCCATGAACACCACTGAGGAAGTTTGTGCTCTCACAGAATGGGCCGTCAGGAAGGCAGGTGGTGGGACACCTTACCTGCTCGTACCACATGTGAATGCACAATGTGATCCAGGAGGAAATTCTCTGAGCCGAATGGGTAGGGCTTTCATCCTATCAGCTACTGCCACAAAGAGCTGTGTGAATTTACGGATTGACTTTCTGTATAGTCCTTTCTATATAGGACAGGAGACCCACACAGCCAGCAGTTTTTCCCAATTTGAAAAGGTACAGCTTTCGTATTGGTTCCCTTGGTCAGGTGCCAACTCATTTTAAGTTTATCTCTTAACTGTTTACAGGTAAGGCAGTTAGGGTACAGCTGCTAAGGAGGATTCTACAGCTAACTGAATATGGTTGGGGAGTTACACAAGGGTGCTATCCTCCCTTGTTTACACAGATGGGTTCCCAGATTTGCGAGTATAACCTTTGAGGAAGTGAATGGACATTTCATGTGAAAAAACTGATTGACCACCCAGCAGGGGGTAGAATGCTGAGATGGCTGCTAGGTGTACCTTAGCAGATGAAATCGCTAGACCTGGCTGTTTCCAGACTTGTTCTGGAGTATCTGCTTCATCTGAGAGATGACTCAGTGGGTGAGAGGCAGGGGTGCCAGAACAGGGGGACCATGGCCCTGCCACTTTAGGTGAGAGCAGGGGGGTGGGGGCAGAGCCTCAGGAGAAGAGGTGGAGTGGGGGAGGCATCAGGGGAAGAGGCAGAGTCACAGTTTCAGCACTGGTGGCTCCCCACTTTAGGGAGGTTCTGGCACCTGGGTGAGAGGCCCTGCTGGGTAGACCAAATAGAAAAACACTTCCAGAGCTACTTACCTTGCCAAGTGGTAGATGGTTTCCTACTGCCTAACAAGACCTAGTAGACCTGCTCTGAACAGGCCCGTTCTGCAGGTTTAACCATGGAGCTGTTAGGCAGATGGAGCATTTGGCCGTGATCTTGCGAGATCAGGTCCGGAAGGGGAGGGAGGAGCATTGGAGTTGCTACTGACAGGTCTAGAAATAAACCAAACTAGTGCTGACATGGCAGGCTGAGGCTATGAGAATAACCTTTGCCCTTGATGTTCAGCAAAGACCTTGTGCACAAAAAGTATGGGGGGAAAGGCGCAGAACAGATGCTTTCTGGAGTAAGAAGGCATCTGTGAGCAAGCCCGGGTTGCAGTCACGCAGACAGCAGAACTGCTGACTTCCTGTTCTGTCTGGTTGTGAACAGGTCTACGAGGGGAGCACCCCACCACTGCAAAATGATCCTTGCTCTGTCAGGGCATAGGGACCATTTGCAGTGATAAGAGCTGATCTGCCAGCTCATTCTGGGCTCCCAAAAGGTGAGAAGCTTCAAGGTGGATTGAGTGCTTTATACAGAACTCCCACAAGCAAATGGCGCCCTGACACAGGGGGAGCAGAGCAGGCTGCTCTCTGCCTGCTGATGTAAAACATGGCTGCCACGTTGTCCGTAAGAACTCGCATTACGTTGCTTGCGATGTGGGGTAAGAACACCTGACGTGCTAGGCGTACCGCCCTGAGCTCTCTGACGTTTATCCATAGCACGAGTTCCTGCTGGGACCACTGACCTTGTGTCCTGAGGTGCCCGAGATGGGCCCCCAACCGAGCTTGGATGCATCCAACATTAGGGATACCAAGGGTTGGGGCCTGACAAAGGAACATCCAAGCCTACTAGGGATCTGTCCGAGCACCGAGTCCAAATGATGGCCGTTTGGCCGGTATGCTGAGGCCAGCCAAGCCTAAAGGAGTCTGAGGTGCAACCTTGCATACTACACCACATATACACACGAGGCCATGTGACCCAACAGCCTGAGTGGGCCTTGACCTATGACAACACTGACTGGAAGTGGGCTTCTGGGAGGAAGGCCCTGGCCTGGGTAGAATCTAGCACCGTTCCGATAAACTCTATCCTCTGAATTGGGATGAGTGTTGACTTCTGGTTGTTTATCAGCAGGCCCAGTGCTCGAAAGGTTGCTTGTACAAGGTGGATGCTGGCTTTACCTGGGACTTGGACTGGCCCTTGACCAGCCAGTCATTGAGGTATGGATACACCTGCACCCCTCACCTTCTCAGGTAGGCTGCCGCTATTACCATGCATTTCATAAAGACCCATTTGGCTGCTGACAGGCTGAATGGGAGGATGATAAACTGGTAATGAGCCTGGTTCACAACGATCCTGAGAAACCTTCTGTGGCCTCGGAAAATAGAGATGTGGAAATAGGCATCTTTCAAATCAAGGGTGGCGTACCCATCCCCTGGATCCAGGGAAGAATGATGGAGGCCAGGGAGACAATGCACAGCTTCAGCCTTTGAGGTGCTGCAGGTTTAGAATGGGTCAGAGACCCCCTTTGGCACTCAGGATTAAGGAATTGTGACGTTGCACTCCATATGCTTATGAATGTGAATATGATGTAACTGGAATATGTTTTATGCAACAGGTCTCTTGTATGATGGCACTAGAAAGCTTGTAATCTACTGAGTGTATTCATCCTATTTGTTTGCATGTATTATTTCTATGGCTAGAGTTGGGGAAATAAGATAAACTTGTATCACTGTTGTAGTCACACCAGGTGAGGGCCATCAATAGGGCATTAGGAACTTGCTCGCTCCCACTGATTAAGACAATTGATGGTACATGGTTTATTTACCTGTAAGTAAGTAAGAGTGAGTGAGTGGAGATAGCAACCCAGGAGAACTGGAGACTAGAGGTCTCAGAGACATGTGACCATGTCACCTGGTAGTGAAATCTATCTTAAATCTGGTACTTTTCCATTTAGCAGGAGGGGCAGGGACCCAGAGAGACACAAGATTCCCACCTTGTGCCAAAGTTATAAAAAGGGGTGCCAGTCATGAGAAAACCCCTGCTTATCGCCTGAGATGTCTGCTAGATCTAACAAAGACTGTACCAGGGGAAAGGATTGGGCCCAGCCTAGGAAAAAGTCCAGTCTGTGAAGTAAACTTATTGGAACATCTTTGAGGGTGAAATATTTCCTGTAATCAGTTTCTTAACGTATTAGGCTTAGATTTGCGTGTTTTGTTTCATTTTGCTCTGTGACTTACTTTGTTCTGTTTGTTATTACTTGAAATCACTTAAATCCTACTTTTTATACTTAATAAAATCACTTTTGTTTATTAATAAACCCAGAGTAAGTGATTAATACCTGTGGGAGCAAACAGCTGTGCATATCTCTGTATCAGTCTTATAGGGGGTGGACAATTTATGAATTTACCCTGTATAAGCATTATACAGAGTAAAACAGATTTATTTGGGGTTTGGATCCCATTGGGGGTGTCTGGGTGCTGGAGACAGGTAACCTGCTGAGAAGTTTTCAGCTAAAGCCTGCAGCTTTGGGAACGTGGCCCAGACCCTGGGTCTGTGTAAACAGGCTAGCATGTCTGGCTCAACCAGACAGGGTTCTGGAATCCCCAAGCTGGCAGGGAAAACCTGCTCAGATTATTTCAGCATATCAGTGACAGTCCCAAGGGGATCTCTGTGACCGAACCCATCACAGGAATAATGGGAGTGAAACTCTTTCCCTTTTAAGTTCTGAGGCACCTCCCCCACAGCTCCTACCCAGAGAAGGGCTTGCACCTCCTGGGCTAAATATTGCTCATGGGAAGGGTCCCTGAAGAGGGACAGGGATGGGGGGGTAGGAGGGAGACATGGAAACGAACTGAAGTGTATAACCCTCCTCCACCATACTCAGCACCCAATGGCCTGTTGGCTGGCGCTGTAGTCCAATGGTAAAATACATTTTCCTACCAAAATGGTCTTGCTTTTTTGATTCTTTTGACTTGGGGGTTGCTCCTTACAACCCTGGCCTTTCCCTCTCATTGGCTGCCGAGGCCACCAAGGATCCAGGAGAGGGTTGGGAACATATGTACTCCTACCCTTTGGTGGAGACATAGTACTTCCTATCTGCCTTCCTTGATGTGGGAGGCAGTGAGGAAGGGGTCTGCCACAGGTTTTAACTGGACCTATGATGGCCTCATTGAGAGGCAGAGCTACCTTCGACAAGGTCACTGCAGTCCAGATGTTGACCAGGCTGTTGGAAGACTTTTTAACTACCTCCACTTCCAGCCCTAAGTCCAAGGCCACCTTCTTCCATAACTCCTGGTGAGCCTTGAAGTGTCCTGGGGAGGTGAAACACCCACCCCTGCCTCTTCTGGGGTGGAGGAGGCAGTCTGCACCAGCATGGGACCTTTCTCCTCTCCTTCTGCACCAACCGGATCCTGTCGCTCCAAGTTCTGAGAGTCTGTACCTGGCTCAATATCGTAGTCGGGATCAGCTGCTGTTTGGCATGACAGAGGAATCCTTCTCTCAGACACCACTGAGTAGGAGCACCTAGACGGGGGTACAGGCACTGGAGGAAAACCCCAGGGGTTCCGAAAAGGCCATTACATCTGCATGGTGGCAGAGCTGACAGCGAACCGCAATAGGAGTCTCTCCCAAGCACTTTAGACAGCTAGAGTGCAGGTCGCTCAAAGGCATTGGCTTGCCGCAGGAGACACCGGGTTTAAAGCCCAGAGACCAAGTCATGCTCAGTTGCAGGAGCAGAAGAAACTCTGCTACGAGAGTCCAACTAACTATTTATACCAATCAACTAAAGTCAAAAAGTGAGATAACAACTGCGTGGAAAAGGGACGGTGTAACGAGAGAACCACTGAGATTCTTGAGAGGTGTGGGGCGGCTGGTCACAGAACCCAGAACCCAAGCCAGGCACCCGAGAGGAGTGGGGTGGGACAGGCCTCCCCACCCACCCCTCTTCTCCTCCGTTCTGCACTCCACAGGGATGAGCAGGGTGGGGGCACGGATGTCATCTCAGAGGGACAAGACCCTGAATTCCCCCATGTTGGGGGCAGACGCAGCTAGAGACGGGAACACTGTTGGTGGCCAAGGTGCAAGACTCAGGACAGTCTCTGGCAAGCTGGCAGCCCCAGGACTGCAAGGAGGGGGCAAATGGGGGGAGGAAGCAGGAGGGGGCAGCGGGGACAGAACAGCAGCTCCCCAGCGCAGGCTTAGGGGCAGGCGAGCAGAGCCCCTCACTCAGCACTGGGGAGGCCGGTGTCCGTGTGAGCAGGTCAGGCTGGACAGGCTCAGCAACAGGGGACCAATGGGTGAGACTAGTCAGGAGAGGGTTAAACTAGCTACAGAGGGGGTGAGCTAGGGGGCAGACACTTGGCAACCCTCTGCCCTGTCGTTTAGTCCTGGGGCAGGGCCACCAGGAACCCAGGTGTTCAGGGCAGGAATTAGTTCTCATTGCTGCTGTCCCAGTGCTGGGAGACAGGAGGGATAAGGGCGGGGGGGGGGGGGGGTGTTAGAACAAGGGGCTGGGGACACTCCTGGGTGAGGACCAATGTAACAGGCCAGTACCACTGACATGGGGGAAATCAGGGATTTTCACTCGCCAGTCCCCTATCAGGAAGGGCAGAGCAATTACATCAGAGAGACCCTCACCTGCCAGGGACAGTTCAGCAGTGCCAGGCACTGAACGCTTATGGATCATCACCGAGCCAAGTGAGACAGCCCAATCGGGGGCCTAGCCAGGTGGCTACAACCCCACACACTGGGGACCGAGCAGTAAGAACAGCTCTTTACACATCTATCGATAGTGTGCAGGGGAACCTGCCTGACCCCAGGGGCTCCAACCAGGGGACACGTGCTGGGGTTTGTGCTGCCAGAAGTAAGGAAGCCCGGGAGTCTCTGCACGTTGCAGGGGCTGATTCTCTAACTCTCCAGCCCAAGTCGATGTCAGACCCTCACTCTGCAAAGCAAAGAGGAGTCTGACCTTAGATAAACTCACTCTGGAAATAAAACAAAACAAACAATGAAGGAGGCTCACTGATGAGCAGCTTCTCCCCAGGGCTGGAGTGAATGCAGCACTGCCCACTTTTGTGACTTTACTGTGCGTCTCATGATGATACTGGGAGGGGGAGCTCAGTGGTTTGTGCATTAGCCTGCTAAACCCAGGGTTGTGAGTTCAATCCTTGAGGGGGCCACTTAGGGATCGGGGGCAAAATCAGTACTTGGTCCTGCTAGTGAAGACTCAATGACTTTTCAGGGTTCCTTCCAGTTCTAATTTTTTTTGGAGGGGTGGTTTTATTAAATCCCCAGTTCCTGAATTTATGGGATTAGAGGAGAGCCTCAGCTCTCTTTTCTTACAGCAGTAACTTCTAGCCCTTCTAGGAGCAGGGAAAACCCCAGAAATTTGTCCCCTAAAGGCTCAAACCAGAGGGCAAATAAAAATAAGCTCCAATATTATTCCCAAAATACTCATGATATTTAAGGCAAACTCTGGATTTTTGGGGCCTGACTTGTGTCTGAACATTTGGGGCTGTCGATATTGGGATTCCCCCATCACTCGGTGTCTGGGAATTGAGACAAGACGTCTCAGAGCCCTGTTCTAGCTCTAGCATCACTGTCGTAGCTGGGAGGAACAAACCCCTCCATGCAGGAATCACTGGGTGCGATCCTCCGGCCTCAGTGACCAGGCAGTCAGACTAGCCAGGTCTGATAGTAACTTCTGGCTTTCGCACCTCTGCCACTATGCTTGGGAAATAACCACACATGAGCGGCAACATGAGCGGCAGGGGGTCCCCCAAAGGGCAGCAGAGGCAGCTGCAAGTGGGATTGGTAGCAGAAATTTGGGGTGTTTGGGGAGGGGACAGTATGAGAGTCCCACTTTGGAAGGTGTCAAAAATGTTTTTCGCATGGACCCTCCATCCTGCAGCCCCTTCCCATGGCCCTTTGTCCCCCAGATTCACACTGACTCCAGCGACAAAATGCCTGAGGGCTGTCCCCTCCCCCAATCCCCAACATGCATCCCTGTGTCCCTTCACCTTGTTTTCATCAACCACATGTCCCCCCCCCCCCATGTCTCTACATCCCTAGGTTGGGTCGGGTCCTTCACTCACCCTTGCTCTGGTTGTAGAGCTGACCCAGGGTCTTCAAACTCGCTTTGAACCATTTCTGATGGCGCTGTGCCCACCAGGTCCTCTCGTCCCAGAACTCTGGACCCTCGTTCTGCGCCATCCACACTGTGCGAGGCTCCGCCTTCTGCATCCCACTGGTGTAGACGTAGATGACCTGATCGTCCACATACACAACACGGCTGTACCAGGGTAGCCCCGGGCTGGGCTCCGACACCACCGTGTCCAATACGCGCCTGGAGTGCAAGCCTGAAAGGGGGGGGGGCGATGGGGGAGTCAGACCCAACAAGACCCTGCCAGGGAGGGTCAGACCAAAGGTCCATCTAGCCCAGTATCCTGTCTTCCGACAGTGGCCAATGCCAGGTGCCCCAGAGGGAATGAACAGAACAGGTAATCATCAAGAGATCCACCCCCTGTTGCCCATTCCCAGCTTCTGGCAAACAGAGGCTAGGGACACCATCCCTGCCCATTATGGCTAATAGCCACTGATGGACCTATCCTACATGAATTTAGCTAGTTCTTTTTTGAATCATGTTATAGTCTTGACCTTCACAACATCTTCTGGCAAGGAGTTTCACAGGCTGACTGTGCGTTGTGTGAAGAAATACTTCCTTTTGTTTGTTTTAGACCTGCTGCCTATTAATTTCCTTGGGTGACCCCTAGTTCTTGTGTTACGTGAAGGGATAAATAACACTTCGGTATTCACTTTCTCCATACCAGTCATGAAGACGACTATGATTTTGTCATGGATATTTTTAGTAGAAGTCCTGGACAGGTCATAGGCAACAAAGAAAAGCTCACAGAAGCCCGTGACCTATCCATGACTTTTACTAAAAATATCCAAGGCAAAATGGGGAGCTCAGCTGCGTGACCCACACACCGCCTGCAGGGGCTAGGCAACTGCGGGCCACTCAGAGCTCCGGGTCCCCCTGCCGCCCACGGCAACTGGGAGTGGTTGCTTCCCCCACAGCCCACGAAGCCTCCCCCGCCGCTCCTGGCTCCTACAGGTGGCAGGGGGACCCCACAGCTTCCGGCCGCCACGGGCTGAAGTCATGGAGTTTGCTGGAAGTCACAGATTCCGTGATTTCCACGACCTCTGTGGAAAAAAAAACATAGCCTTAGTCTTCTCCATCTACACCTTATCTCTGGGCAAAGTCATCTACAAACACAAATTCAACTACCATCTCTGTGCTGATGACTCACAGATCTACCTATCCACTCCAGACTTGTCTCTTTCTGCCCAAACTACTATCTTGGCCTGTCTCTCTGATGGCTCCTTGTGGCTGTCTCGTCATCAGCTCAAGCTCGATGTGGTTAAAACAGAGTTCCCAATCTTCCCCCCAAGACTTCCCTACTACCTCCTTTGTCAGTCACTGTGGATAATGCCACCATCCTGTCACTCAGGTCCATAACCTGGACGTCATCTTTGACTCGGACCTCTCTCTAGGTCCTCACATCCAGGTTATGTCTAAATCTTGCTGACTCTTTCTGCAGAACCTCTCTAAGATGTGGCCTTTTCTGTCCAGCCCCACAGCAAAACTCTGCTCCAGGCTCTCAGCATCTCGTGTCTCGATTACTGCAACATTCTTTTCTCTGGCCTTGACAAATGCAGGCTCATCCCACTTAGATCCATTCAGAAGATGCTGAAAAGATCATTTCCTATCCCGTTGATCGGACCGTGCCACCTCTCTCTTTGCCTCCCTCCATTGGCTCCTCCTCCTCCATGGCATCAAATATAAAATGCCTGATTTCAGCTGTGAGGCCCTTCACAGCCTAACCCCACCTGACCTGTCATCTCTCATTTGCTACCAAAATGTTGACTCCCACCTCTGATCTGCACACGATTCCAGCCTCCATCACCCACTTTTTACATATTCAAAAGACCCCTTTTTGTCCCATGTTGCCCCTCATGCCTGGGAGGAGCTCCTGGTAAATGTCTGCGAAACTACCTCATTCTCCAAAACCCTCAATGCCCTCCTTTGCCAGGGTGCCTAAAAACTTAGATAACCATTAAGCCTTTGGTGCTCTGAGACCGCAGCCTGTCACGCTGGCCAGTGCTGTCTACTTATGATCCCCCATCTGTCTATATCCATCTGTTGTTTCCTGTCTTATACTCAGATGGGACCATATTTTGTTTTGTATCTGTACAGCACCTGGCACAGGAGGGTCCAAGACCATGACTGAGGCGCCTGGTGCTGCCACAAAACAATAATAATGATGATGATGACAGCAGGGCAGGGAGCTTTACTTTTTAAATTGGCTTGCTCTTCCCACTAGAAATCCCCGTCCTGTTGGCCCTGTTTTTCGTGAAAGACTCTATGGACAGTTGGAGAACTTGAGGGGTGGACGTGTAACCCGAGAAAACGAGAGGGGAAGGAATTATTATTTCATGTTGTGGTAGCACATTCTAGCTTTAATCATGCTGGGGCTCCATTGTACTGGGTGTTGTAAAGACAGAGCAAGTGACAGTCCCTGCTCCGAACCAATTACACTCACTGTAATTGCAATTTTGGTTGGACATATTCGTGGATGTTTCATCACATGACATAATCTTTAATTAAAGATTAATCTTTAATTCCTGGAAACTCCAGGACAATCCTAGAAGGTTGGAAACCCTATGCTGATGCCACCTCTACCCAGTTTTTGTTCTGCTTTTAACTATTTACGTTTTCTTGTTTGTTTCTTTTTACCAGAATAGTTAAATACACCTCCTAGTGCAAGTGCAGTTCTATCGGTACAGCCATGCTTTACACCAGTATAGCTTATTACTGTAAATGTAGGGGAACAATCTGTACCAGTGTAACCAGGGCTTAAATTCAGTCGGAGCTGTCCAAAGCGGAGCACAGGTAAATATTTTCAGACCTCGACTCCAGCCTGATGCTGTTGAATGGGGGGGACAGAGGGGTGAACCACGGGGGACTCCAGGAAATACTCAATGGCAATTTAAGCCTTGAGTATAACTGTGTCCACACTAAGGCTATGTCTGCACTGCACTTTAGTTGGTAAAACAGGGGTGTGAAAAAAACACCCCGACCAACAAAAGTGCTACCAATGAAAAGTGCTAGTGTGGACAGCGCTTAGTCGACACAACTATCACCCCTTGTTGGGGGTGGTTTTATTTTGTCAGCGGGAGAGTTCTCTCCTGCCGACAAAGAGGGGCTATGCTGAGTGCCTTACAGCTGTCAGATGAGCAGTGTAGACATAGCCTAAATCACCACTTAGGCTAAGTCTACACTAGACAGTTCAAAGTGCTGCCATAGGAGCGCTCCCACGGCAGTGCTTTGACCTGACAGCGTGGTCACCCGCGAGCACTGGGGAGAGAGCTCTCCTGGTAAAACAGGTCGACAAGGGGAATAGCTCCGAGGGCTGGGAGCCTGTCTACGCTAGCGCTTTACAGCGCTGAAACTTGCTGCGCTCAGGGGAGTGATTTTTCATACCCCTGAGCCAGCAAGTTACTGCGCTGTGAATTGCCAATGTAGACAAGCCCTTAGCTATGATGGTTTCAAATTGTGTAAATGTGGTACAAACACTGCATGTAGACCAGCCCTCAAAAGTTTATTCCACCTGTTTAAACCTCATTGTTACCTTGGCCTTCTCTACACACAAATTCACACCAGTTTAAATTAAGGTGTGAGTTAAACTGGTTTAGTTAAACCAGTGCAAGAGGCTCTGTGGACACTCATTTTCCAGTTTAAGAATGGCTTTTTTCTGTTTACCTTAAGTCGGTTAGGCCTTGTCATGGAGAGTTGCACCAGTATAACTAAACATAAGTGATTCATTTAAACTGTACAAAGCCCCACGTGGATACTCATATTCCGATGTAAGAGAAGCTTTTTTCAGTTCAGGTTAAGTTGCTGGGAAATCAGTTTAACCTAAACTGAAAAAAGGCCACAGTTATGCCGAAATAAAAGGGTTCACAAAGGGGTTTGCACTCATTTAACTAAACCAGTTTAATTAAACCGGAGCAAAAATGTGTGTAGCAAAGCCCTATTTAAACCAAGCACCTGTTGAGCAGAAGAAAAAAAGCTGTCCTTGGTAAAGACTCAATACCCCGTGGCCCTTCATTTGAGGACTGAGAATTCCCACTGCAAGTCTCCGGTACTCCAAGGAGACCTCCAGCAAAACAGGCAAACGAGACAAAATAAAACAAGGAAGGGAAAAAACCCTTTCCGGTCTTTGCTATCCCTTAGGAAGCAACAGAAATGGACACCCTATTTCCCCCTTGTCAGGTCACCTTTAATTTAATGAGCACAGAGGATTTTTCTTTCAACAAAGGCCCAGCCAGGCACCAATGGGAACTGGTGCTGGATGTAACGCATTAAAAAAGCCAAACCAGACAGTGAGAATGTGAGCTTGGCCCAGACCTTCTCTGATCATCATCAACATCCTTCTCTGCCCACGCACACACACTCCTGTAGGTCCCAGGCCAAAGCTCTGCACCACTGGAGTTACACCGGGACTGGGAATGAACCCGAGATGAGGGCCTCCTGTCTCGTTGCTGCAGGGATAACCCGGCACATACACCCCCTCACTTCCCTGCTTTCGTTCCTGGCCCCTGACTCAACTCCGCAGGGCCAGGCTGCACTGGGCCTAACCCTGTTTATGTCAGACCAAGCCTGCTACTTAGGTGACACGAGAGCAACAATGTGCCTGAGACCACTTCAAACAAACCCCCAAGGCCAACCCACAGCTTCACGCAGCTGGATAAGGGCTGCTGAGCTCCCCGGGGTCTGAGCTGCTGCCACACGGCAAACTCTGGGCCAAGATTGGGGCCATGGAAGATTCAAGTCCATGCTAGGAAAAGCAGGATGTGCCTGTGCCTGCCCCTCGCCACCTTACTGGCACCTGAAGCTCTTTATCCGGCAGTCACAGGAGATCCCAACAGCACAAACACAGCAGCTGTTCTGTGCTCTGCAACGGGAGCTTCACCCAAACTGAGACCTGATTAATGCAAAGATCCTTGGGCTCTAACCTCTCCCCTTGCCCTGGATGCACAGTCAGAGACCGGACACATCCCCTCCCTAAGCTGACACCTCTAATTAGACTTGCCTCCATTACAGACAGGACCGACGAGAGGGGGGGAAGCCGGTACAAATTACCGGGGTCCAGAAGGGGGCCCGGCTTACCCCCCCTCTCGTCGGCCCTGTCTAGCTGGTCCGCCCTTGCTGGGGGGCCCGAAAATTTTTTTTCCACCGGGGCCCGAACCTGCTCTCGGCGGCCCTGATTACAGACATGTCCCAGCACTGACCATGGGGTCACTGGACTGGTGCTGACAGAGCCTAGCTGTATGTAGCCAAGTACAAGCCACACTCAGGAGTTCCAGGCACTGAGGTTAAACCCAGCGTGAAGAATTTTCTGGGAGCCATTAAAGGTCAGAATGTTCCAAGAAGTCTTTTCCTTTCATTTAACCCTGGTCTATCTGGGAGGGTGATTTACTCCCTCTCACTAACCATCAGCAAAACAGGAATCCTGTCTGAAAGCCCCGCACTGCCCTGAGACGCTGGTAATGAAACAGCCTGGGCAGCGCTTGAAATAGGGTGACCAGATAGCAAGTGTGAAAAATCGGGACAGGGGTGGGGGGTAATAGGAGCCTATATAAGAAAAAACCCCAAATATCAGGACTATCCCTATAAAATCAGGACATCTAGTCACTCTAAACGGGAACCAGGGATTTCCCCACAACCTGAGCACCTCAACGGACTGTGACAGGCTTATCAGCGTGTGCAGCACCCATAGGTGCTGGCCCCAACGGTGCCAAACCCTCTGGCTGGGAGTGGTTGGCATTAGATGAAGGGATTACAGTTCGGGTCAGTGGCTCTCAGCACACACACCCCACTACACACATTGTCCCAGCAGCGCCCCTGGCAGCACCTGGCACAAGGGGGCCTGGACCCCCCCAGTCACTATAACAACGTCACTGTTCGATGTCAGTGACCGCTCAGTGCTGGGGGGGAGCGCGGGGTGGTTATCCCAACACCTCTGACCACAGAGCCCAGAACTAGCCCCCTCGACACCCAGTTCACCCCTCCCTACACCCCACTAGCCTGGCCGCTCCCCGACACCCAGCTCCCCCCTCCCCACACCCCCCGGCCAGGCTGCCCCCTGACACCCAGCTCCCCTCTCCCCAGGGCCGCCCAGGGGGGGGGGGGGCAAGTGGGGCAATTTGCCCCAGGCCCCGCAGGGGCCCCCAGGAGAGTTTTTCAGGGCCCCTGGAGCGGGGCACTTCACACCGAGTGCCCGGGACCCCGGAGCTTCTTCCGCTCCGGGTCTTCGGCGGCAATTCGGCGGCGGGGGCCCCCTGAATCCTCTGGGCGGCCCTGCACCGCCCCGCCCCGGCTGCCCGCGTCCCCGATACTCACGGGAGTGGCCCCCCTGCAGGGCTACAGCCCCCAGCAGCAGCAGGCGCAGCGCCAGGGCCATCGCCGCCCCCTCAGCGCGGCAGGACTCGGCCCATGGACCCGCTCACAGCCCGGCCCGGCCCCGGGAACTTCGCTGCGCTGCCAGCTCCCGAGTCCCCGCTACTCACCATGGGAGCCTCTGCGCTGCAGCGATTGGCTGAGAGGGGAACATCCCACCAATAGAGGCGCACAGACCCGCCTTCATCACCGGTCGCTGGGCAGAACCCGGCCGGGCAGCCGGGGGCGAAGGGGAAGCGAAAGTCTGAGGGGGTTGGCGCCGCGGAGAACTTGGCCCGGGGCTGTAATGACCAGAGCAGCAATTAACTAATATAGCCCCCACCCACACACCGCTTTGCTAGAGGGGCCACTGGCCTTTATTGGGAGTTTCCCAGTTAGGGAGATTCTGTGCTGCAATCTAGCCCTAGAGACTACAACTCCCATGATGCCCCAGGAGAGGACTGGGGGGGAGAAGGGGCAACAGGCTCTGCGCTGGGGATTGGAGCCAGGCTGCTGGGGTGGAGCTCTGTCCATACCAGGCGCTGCTGCAAGGGCAGGGGTTCTCAAACTTTTGTACTGGTGACACCTTTCACATACCAAGCCGCTGTGTGCCACCCCTTTATAAATTAAAAACACTTTTTTGTATATTTAACACCATTATAAATGCTGGAGGCAAAGTGAGGTTTGAGGTGGAGGTTGACATCTCACGAGCCCCCCATGTAATAAACTCGTGACCCCCTGAGGAGTCCCAACCCCCACTTTGAGAACCCCTGTGCTAGGGTGACCAGATACCCTGATTATATAGGGACAGTCCCGATATTTGGGGCTTTGTCTAATATAGGCACCTATTACCCCCACCTGTCCCAATTTTTCGCACTTCTCATCTGGTCAGGCCAGCTGCTGCTAGGAAGCTGCTGGAGGCTGCCGGGGCTTTGAGCTGCAGGGAGCCTCAAAGGCTGTTGGTGGCTTCACTGGAGTCCGAGCAGAGACTGTTGCCGTGCTTGGAGCCTGCAGAGGAGGAACGGTGAGTAACCCCCATTCTGCTTTGGGAAAGTGCTGGCAAGAGAAGGGGCACAGCAGAGAGACTGAGTCTGAGGAGAGGCAGAGCCATCGTCCTATCAAACCAGGACCCAGAGCTGCTGACGTTTGGTAGGGCCAACTCCCGTCGGCAGAGGGGTGTGCAGTTTGCTGCCTTGGCTGGACAGATACACATAACCTGCAGAGTGCTGGCTCCAGCTGCAGATCTCCAAGCACTCCCATGCACGTGTCAAGGACTCTGAAATCCAGAGGAGTGTGCACTCCGGGGTGGGGTAAATGGTGGCAGTGTAAATGCCAGTTATACATTTCAATTATTACTGTATCCTGTATTTGTGAATTGATTTTATTCAACTGCCCCCTGTGCATTTAAATTAGTAGTGACATTTAATCTTAGTCTGTTATTCCGTTTCTTTAAACTAAGTAAAGGTGTGTTAAATCTAATTTAAGTACATTGGATGTATATTATTTATAATTGAGTTAGACCAGTGCCACAGATGATTGTTAGAATAGGTTTATTCCTGGAGTGTGCGCCATTGTGTGTATACAGGGGCCCAGCAAGGTGGAGGCATCACCAATTTTAAATTCCTTTAGGAGTAAAGGGACTGCAGCAGAGAGGTGGAGACAGGAGTCCCACCATGGGCGGTGGGTGAAGGCTTGGGTTGAGGCGGCAAGCCCCAGACCCGCCCCTTCTGCCCAAGGCCACGCCCCTTCCATGCCCACCAGACTCCAGAGGCCAGCCCCCATTGTGGCCACTAGCCCCTGCCCCTGCACCCCCAGTCCCCTCCATTTGGCTGCTGGATTCCCCCCTCCCCCTGCCCAAGGCAAGCGTATCCCTCCCAGAGCCTGGGCAGCCCCATCTTCTCTCCCCTGGTCCCCAGAGCGCTGGGCAACCCCATCTCCCCACCTGAGCCCCCCAGAGCCCCAGGCAGCCTCATCCCCCCCCAACCCCCAGAGCGCTGGGCAACCCCATCTCCCTCCCAGCCCCACTCTGGCCCCCAGAGCCCCAGGCAGCTCCATTTCCCCTCCTCCCAGCCCCCAGAGCGCTGGGCAGCCCCACCTTCCCGGTCCCCAGAGCGCCGAGCAGCCCCATCTCCCCCCTGCCGCCCGCCCCCAGAGCAGCTGGGCAGTCCCATATCCTCCCCCAGCCCCACTCTGGCCCCCAGAGCAGCCACTCGGCCCCACTCCACCCCCTGGGGCAGCTGCACAGCCCCGGCTCTGCCAGAGAAGCCAGGCAGCCATGTGGCTCCATTCCGAGAAGGCTGTGGGGCCGGGGCTACAGCGTGGCTGGAGAGGGCCAGGGGGAAGCTGGCTGGAGTTGCCTGGCAGGACAGGTTCGGGGGGAGCTGGGCCACGCAGCTATCCCGCACTAGGGGGGAGCTGGGCCATGCGGCTATCCCGCACTGGGGGGAGGCACTAGCCTTGGGCAGGTGCCAGCAGCCATAATGCAGGGGGGGACCTGGGGGCGCAGGACAGAGGCCAGTAGCCACAACTGGGGCTGCGCTCCGGGTGGCATGGAAGGTGTGGGGCCTTGGCTGGAAGGCCTGAGAACATCCAGCAGTGCCTTTATGGAGCTCAGTGACTTGTCTGTCATGCGGGGATCTCCAAGCACTTTATGAATTAGGCCTATTTCCCCCTTGTCAGGTCACCTTTAATGTAATGAGCACAGACGACAAAGGCCCAGCCAGGCACCGACAGGAGCTGGTGCTGGATGTAACGCATTAAAAAAGCCAAACCAGACAGTGAGAATATGAGCTTGGCCCAGACCCTCTCTGATCATCATCAACATCCTTCTCTGCACACACACCCAGCCCTGCAGGCCCCAGGCCAAACCTCTGCACCACTGGAGTTACACCGGGACTGGGAGTGAGGGCCTCCTGTCTCGTTGCTGCAGGGATAACCCGGCACATACACCCCTTCACTTCCCTGCTTTCGTTCCTGGCCCCTGACTCAACCCCGCAGGGCCAGGCTGCACTGGGCCTAACCCTGTTTATGTCAAACCAAGCCTGCTACTGAGGTGACCCGAGGGCAACAATGTGCCTGAGACCACTTCAAACAAACCCCCAAGGCCAACCCGCAGCTTCACGCAGCTTAATAAGGGCTGCTGAGCTCCCTGGTGTCTTAGCTGCTGCCGCCCGGCGAACTCTGGGCCAAGATTGGGACCATGGAAGATTCAAGTCCATGCTAGGAAAAGCAGGATGTGCCTGCCCCTCCCCCACCTTCCTGGCACCCTGAAACTCTTTATCCCGCAGTCACAGGAGGTCCCAACAGCACAAACTCAGCAGTTGTTCCAGGCTCTGCAACGGGAGCTTGCACCCAAACTGAGACCTGATTAATGCAAAGATCCTTGGGCTCTAACCTCTCCCCTTGCCCTGGTCACAGGGCCAGAGACCAGACACATCCCCTCCCTAAGCTGACACCTCTAATTAGACTTGTCTCCATTACAGACACGTCCCATCACTGACCGTGGGGTCACTGGACTGGTGCTGACAGAGCCCAGCTGTATGTAGCCAAGGACAAGCCACACTCAGGAGTTCCAGGCACTGGGGTTAAACCCAGCGTGAAGAACCTTCTGGGAGCCATTAAAGGTCAGAGATCCAAGAAGCCTTTTCCCTTTCTAGTCCATGGGGGGTGGGGAGTAATCTACTCCCTCTCACTAACAGTCAGCCTGAGCTCTGCACACAGGAATCGTGTCTGAAATACCCGCCCTGCCCTGAGATGCTGGGAATGAAACAGCCTGGGCAGCACCTGGCACCGGGGATTTCTCGACAGCCTGGGAGCATCACAGGGATTGTCAGCTGGGACCCAGTTGCAGGACAGACAGCCCGAGTCCCAGGGACAGTGGGGCCAGGCAGTTTGAGCAGGCAGCCGAGCCCTCCCCCGTCAGCCAGGGAACCGGCAGCCCGAGCTCCAGGGAAAGCGGGGCTGGTCAGTTTGATCCACCAGCACGAACCATCCCCTGTCAGCCACAATATGATTTTACGAAAATATGCTAATGAGTTAAATATAATGTAACTGGAATATGCTTCATGCAAAAGGTCTCTTGTAAGGTATCATGACAAAGCTTACACATCAACTTCACTATGGGAAAAATGTTCCTAATCTTCAATCTA